>NW_017180156.1:696781-766334 GCF_001652005.2 Ceratina calcarata
CCTCTACAAAATGGTCGTATAAATGTCCCCGTAAGTCCATCCGTTTGGAAGTTATGGGCAAAAAACGAAAATTTCGCGAAATTTGAAGGGGTATCCCTTAGAAAAATCTCGGAAAAATTGAAAAATTTTTTTTTCTCAAAATATCGAAAAATATCGAAATGTATTCTAAAAGGCGTCAAAAATCCAGACTTTTTAGGCTTGTATTTCCTCAAGTCAGTTGTTTCTTGCAATTTCGCGCGTGCACACCAAGAACCAGAAAATTTTCTTTGGGTTGCTGTTAGTTACCATAAGAGTTCATGCAAATTTTAAGTCACTATAATTTTTCAAAAGACCCATGAATTGATTTAAAATTTTGCAGGTAGCTTTTTAATAGTATTAGGAACCTATTCAACATGCTAGCATTGTTTAGGTATATAGCCTATACATCCTTAACGGGAACAACACCGCAATTATAATGCCATGGAGTAACAATCGAGGAAATACACCTGTCGAATTAGCGCGAACATCGATAATGAATCAATCTGTTCCTCGGAGAGTATTTCGTAATTGACTTATGACAGGCAATAGGATTGCAAATGACGTTATTGGAATTTAAAATGGGCAAACAATGCACATTAGAGAAAAAGAATCTTTTGGAGGGATTCACTAGAAAATCCGTGGCACCTTCCGCCTTTCTACTAACGGCCTAAAGTGAGTATCGATCAGAAAGTCTGAGGGAATTACGGTCCATGAGCGATTCTCCATTGCCTACACCAAGTGGTTATATCTACCATACGTCGTGTGCCATAGGAAAGGGGCGGCAACCGCAGCAGCACGACTGTCCTCTTCCTCTCGCCCTCCGTCTCGCCGTATACCGTACCCGGCTACCCCAATTTCACCCCCGAGAGCCAATATTTATTGATCACCCTCGAAGGCATCGTTCTGTATTCTCTACACCTCTCTCTCTCTCTCTCTTTCTCTCTCTCTCTCTCTCGCTCTCCCTTCTCTCGTTCGACCAGTCTCTCCCTCGATTCCCTTCTAGGCGACCTCCGCACGTTCTGTCGCGGCGAACCTCTTTTTCCCTCTTTTTTTTTTTTGTATTCCTCCTTCCTTGTTCTTTGAGAAAAAGAGAAACAAGGGTCGGTTCTCGCTCGCGTCGCGGCTGTCAAGACGCCTCGCAGCTGTTCCTCGCGATCCTTCGTCCTCCGCTTTCGGGGGAAAAGAGTTCGTCAGAGGTAATGGAAAGGGGACTGCGCGATGAAAATTCACCCCACGACTCTTTATTCTTGGAAGCTTGCCTCCCGTGTCGTTCGAGAATGCCGCAGGACCACGTCTCGAATTCGTTGGAAATTTCGAAGGGTACATACTCCCATCCCCGTTCGTTCGGTTTCGGTAGCAGCATCTGTGCGGCTCGCATCGAATAAATCTAACCATGACACGCGGGATCCGAATTCGGCACGAAACTTTTCGAGAACGCGACGTCGACGGATCGAAAGAATTTCATGAAGTGCTTCCCGACATCCTTCGACGCTTCTAACTTCTTTAATCGAGTCTGAAGAAAGCACAACTCACCTTGCAACCATGTCCAATGCGGCTTAGCAATATCTTCCTTACCTGCGACAGAGAGAAAAGATCTGTGTGAGGATTCGATTCACAGCATTTTTTCTATTTGAGAGATGAATCGGTTACGAATAAATATTTTTCGATACGACAATGGCCGCCGTGTTCGCGAAGAAGAGGAAGAGGCGGCGTATAATAAAAGACGTCAGTTTTTGAATTACTCGCTGAAAACTGATCACCGGCTGCCGCCGAACGCCGCGGTAAATCACGATGGAAATGTTTAAGCAAGCAGCCCGGTGGCGTATAATGTAGCGGCACGCGATCGATCGCCGCGTTTTATAAAACCGAGCCAATGAGAGTAACTCGCGAGAGCCCTGTCATAAATGAAGCCGTAAATCGTGCTTAGCCATTCGATCCCGCGGCGATATTTCGCCGTTGGACAACACAATTTTCTATCGGATAGTTCAATTTCTAGACCGAGGATTCATATTTAAAAATATCGGCGCCAATATCGAATGGGATTAAACAATTAACGATCCCCTCTCGCACCGTCCGCCTCTCTCCTCTTGTTTTTCATTTCGCCGGGTCGCCCGTGATGAAACGTCGATCGATGAGCTACTAAATGCATTTTGTGCACGCGGCCATTCGAATGCCGCGGATTGCTGTTCGTTAATATTCTATTAGACGTCGACAAATGCGTGTCGTGTTTCAACGACGCTCCGCCGTTTAATCTGCCGCCCCCTCATTACGTATGCAGTCGTCGATAAAGTGAAACTGACATCCGAACATTGGTTTACTCGACCGACGTGAACCTGATTTTTTTAGACTTCGCGTTTCTTAGAAAATTATGTCTCCCTAATTAAGATTTGGTTCTGAATCTATTTGTAAAATCATTATCGAATCTTTCCTACATTTTTGCAATCGGAAACGGTATTCGCCGGAAAGGATTAAGTTAATCCACGGAAATGGGGAATTTCAATTTGATTCAGAACGCGCGCGCTGCAATTATGCGCGCAGCTCATAGCGCCGATTGTAACTCATCGCAATAACGGCATAGTATAATCAATTTCCATCCCTTTCCCAATCCTCGGATCGCTGCCATGCCTCGGTTACATCAATCATTAACTCGTTTAGCGTGTAACAGTGCTAGTTAGTCACGATCGTGAACCGACCTATTGAAAGTATAATACAGTGAACAGAATGAGGTTGGCGGATGGTCGCGGGGTATAAGGGTGAGTATCCAGCGGTAAACAGTGTACGAACATCGATTTGACAATTATCTATTGGCATCTCGAAAAATGTTGTAACCAGGCACGTGATACTTGATTTAAGATTGACATAATCGTCGTTGATATAAGCAGGCCAGAATCGTTTCACGATCGTGGCTAAGTCGATCTAACATCTAGGAACAACTTCTTTCCTGCTCGGCCGTCCTCCGTATCCTAGGTATTTGCGCACGTGCACTGCCCCCAGCTCTCCCGATTCACGCGTCTGCCGAGTTATGCGTGGGCGTACCCTCGCACGCGTGTCCGCGCGAGCAAACGCGCGATGGTTACCTACTTAAGTCAGATATTATCGGCAGAGGAGGCAATTCGATTGCGTGTACCGAAGCATGGTGCAGCGCTGATATAGAACTACTAAACAGGTCGTAGATCAGCTCGGTTAGTTATAACCGAGCTGCCTCTGTGCACTCTGCGACCCCATCCCCTTCGACGGTTGAACCAATTCCCACCGGTGTTCTGGATCATTTAGCGGCCCGCGGCCGTGAAACCCGCGCGCATCCACCGATAGCTACGTTTTGCGCCTGTGTGCGCTATCGCGATACCGTGATTCGCCCTTCGACGCGACTCTATGATTTTTAGAAACGAGATAAAAAACCAGACGACCGTCCGCTGGGATTGCGAGCCGCTTTTTTACGAACAGATCGTTCGAAATAAACTGGTGCGCGATAGCCAGATCTCGCGCGTCGACTTCTCCCTCCTCTCATTCTCCTTCGCAAGTACTTTACTAGATCGTGGAACAGGAACGTAAGTGCGATTCTCCCGAATGCAGAATTTTACAATTTCGCTGGTTCTCCCCGGTGGCATGATCTTGAGCGGGCGGATCGCGGGGGTTGTAAATCAGCGAAAAAATCTCATATCCCACGGACCGCTGGGGCCCGTGACGGAGCCTCGTTCTTTCGTACGTCCGGCGCGGCCTACGACCGATGAATTGATAATTCAAGGGGGAAACGCGTTATTGGTTCCCGACCGGTGAAAATCTGCAGACCGGTGACTTACGACACATTGCCGGTGACTGGTTATTAGATTATTGGTCGTATCGACAGCTCGTGCGTTCGCCGCCGATATAGGATGGAAGCCAGGAGGCAGCAGGAAGGGGTTGAAAGGGGTGGCTGATCGGTGATGGTGTCGCTGGTTGTGGGTCGCGCACGGACCACGTACAAATATAGAGGGGCTCCGGGGTGGCATTCGAGGGACGCGGCGGGGGCCAGCGGCGGTGGGACAAAATGGGGAGACCGTGATAACGATAACGTACGATCGGCATTAGCTAGCGGCTTGCTGCGGCTGATGGATGCGCTAATTATCAGCCAAGCAGGAGTTACAGTGTTTCGCGTAGCCGTCCACGCGCGCGCGCACGGGCGATCGCTATGCGTTTCCGATAGAGAGCATCGTGAAAAAAGAGATTACGCCGCGAGGGCGAAAAAAAATTCGCGAAAAATACGGAATGACCGCTGCGTTTCGGGCCGGGAGTACGAAAATTTCGACTACGGATTTTACCGTTTGGAACGTGCGACTAAATCCGAACCTACATCCCTTATTGCGTAATTCGCGAATCGTGGCATTGTTATCGCGCTCGTGAAAATAACCAAAATGGGACTGGCGAAACAAAAAAGGGACATTTTGAAAACGACTAGACTTTTCGGAATTACCGGTAGAATCGACCGCGAACGAACGTCCCGTTATCTACCTGAAACCTCTTCTACCTGAATGAATTATTTTTATCGTCGATCCAAGTAAATGTACGAAGTTTGCCAATTGTTCTGTTAAACGGGAATTTCTTTAGAGACTTAGGTGTCGATATCAATTCGAGTACGGAAGGTTGTATCGCGTTTCTCGGTTTGGAACGTACGACGCGAAAGCGGTTCGGAGCAATCTTCTTCCCTTACGTTCAATTTCGACGGGCGACATCGTAGTTCTTGCACATCTACGTAGACCCATACGTATCCAGAAACCGCAAGCTGTGGTCTAAGCCCTCTAGATGCATCTACGCGGCATAATCTACGATAGAGCACGGTAGCAGGGCGCGTATACACACGATCGGTCGAGATCCGATGCCCCGTAATGAACATGGCGCTTGTTTATTTAATGGGAAATTCGGTGGCGCCATAAAGCTCGAAGAAGGGGGTGAAACCTATTAAATTTATGTTTTCGGTTTACCCGCTCTGACGGATCGCAATGCCCGCACGCGTCGACCTCCAGCAGCCACCCCCTGTCGGTGGTGGTTCGACCACCCCGCCATTTCTACCACCCTTCCACCCAGCTATCTCCTCTATCTTCTCTCTTTCCCTCGCGCGCGAATTCCCTCTGCTACTCTCTACTGATACGAATCTCTCTCTCTCTCTCTCTCTCTCTATCTGTTCGCGTGTTTGTGTTTACCCTATTGGTAGTCCACTGTAATCCAAACGGATAGATATATATTCGTAGTGCCTAGGGGTGCCCAGGGGTTGGTTCCGCGAACCACGTTACGGCGCCCATCGTGACGGACAGCGCCGCGTCAGCGCGTAAAGCATCATCGTGTTTCTGCGGCTTGCGCGACCGTATTATATACGTCGCGTCGTCCCGATGCTCACAATGCCCACCAAGATCGAAAATTAAACCCGCGTGCTACCGTTCGTCTAATGAATGCGAAGCTGTAATTTTGTCGCCTGTATTTCTCTCGTATATCTCTGTTTAATGTTCCACTATCTTCTATCTAAATAGAATGTAGCACGGAACTGTACGTATTAAAATAATTTATATTCGCGAATCGAACCATTTGGATTTCGTAACAATTCAGCCGTCTTGGTAAAAGTTTCTCTTTCAGCCGACAAGCTTAATGCCCGGTAACCCTCGAAGAATCTGGCGCAGGAAAAACGGCCATCCTGCAACTTTATCCCTTTTGAATCCCCCTAATTACCAAATTTTCTTCGCCCTTAATTTAGTGTTATAATTGCTTCCTACCCCTTACAAGGGGTTGCCTGCTGGTAGTGCTTCAGCCTCCCGTGATACCGCGTGCGCCACCCTTATGCGCCATTCCTTATATCCTCCTCCAACCCCCCGGAAAGCTTCCACCGTCTTCCCTTCTGTCTTTTATCAGGGTATTTCCAAATAGCCTAATAAATTCGTACTCGATGCGCATTTAAACGACAAGCAATCGATTCCTCCTCGTTACCATCGACGATCATTGGACATTAACGAACGATTTGCCCCTTAGCAAGATGATCGAGGTTAGATTTAAATATTTATTAGCAGAAAGAAAGTACGACGAACGTTTGATCACAGAAAAGTTTCGGCCTGGCGCGTCTAATGGGCCGGGACATCTATTATCCGGGGCAACGTTTCCTGCTCGACAAAGGAACGCAGAAAGAAAGACTAAACGACACAATAAGTCCGACGGAGGACAGGAAATGCGTGAGACGTAAAAGCATCTGACGTTCGCGAGGAGTGCGTTCGGGCAGAGTCAATATAATTTTGGCACGGCACTCGGATGTCGCCGAACGTCCCCGTATATACATTCAGCCGCATCCGGAGAGACATATATGACGTCTGGAGAAACTGGTGGAAACGACGTTCGATGTAATAACGGCGAAAAACCGAGCGACCGCGCGTTCCACCGCTCTATGTACAAAAGTCGGTTTACATGCCGATACATGCAGTCGAGAGTACATACGGCGCGTGTAGCATAGGTGGTTCAGCTTTTCCCAGTCTCTCCATTGCGGCCACGCCAATGGATCGACTGTCGGTGGTTTCTTTCGAGGCCTCGTATATATCCTGTACACACGGAAGAACGAAACTCCCGTGTGTTGGTACGGCTAGGCAAAAATGTATCCGGGAGTCACGGCGCGCTTATTCTCTAACGACCGCGAGATAACTCGCTCGGTGAAATGGCTCACAAATAAGCGACTGATAAATCAGACAGCAGAAGGAAAAGTCGTGCCGACACATTGTGACCGTGAACGTATTCTCATTGTTGGTACCTATCGGATGCGTGTTCCCGCTTTCTACGCGGTGCTAGAAAAATTTCGAGAACAACGGGATCGAATCGTGGATTTACTATCGAATACCGTTCAAGGAAAATTAAACGCGTCGATTTTACGAGCGCGACGTCACGTCGCTGGGAATGCGACTTTGATAGCACCGTTCCCAATGGAACGTTCTGAATACGATTAGTTGATGCGGACTGTTCAGCGGATGTTGATAGTTCGGAACTGATATTAACGCTTGCAGCGTGTCAGCAACGATCGTCGACGAGCGAGAAGGATTGTTCTATTTTTCTGGCGAATTTCGTATTCTTATATTTACTTTTTTTTATCGAATATAACTCTGAAAGAATTTCCGCGACGATGATAGAGTCTGAAAACAAACTTGTTGAGGGAAGAATAATAACCGACGGTTATGGCAGCGGTGGTCGGGGGTGGATGCGAACGAAAGAAACGGCGCATAATGCGACGCGGTGGCGGCGGCGGCGTCGGGAAGGGGAAAAAGAAACGCGCGGCGTGCAAGAGAAGAAAAAGCTTCGGTTCGCTCGGGTCCGCGCGACAGCGCGAACTTTTCCTTCGCGAGATGTTTTATTTTTGCCGGCCGCGAGCGTTGCGAGAGTTAAAGCTCGCATACACCCCGGGGGCGAAGATACGGCCAAGTAAAGTGGCGGCTGTTGCTGGTGGGGGTGTATAAAAGGCCCTGCCCAGTCACCGCAAACTTCTATTCCCACCCCTTTAGAAAACCGACCGCACCCCCGCAACCCCCGGGCGCCGCATACCGACTAGCAAAGGGTTCGTAAAAGTTGGGGACGCTCGGGATATTTACGCGTCATCGTAAACTGTAGGCGTCTTCTTACTTACCCTAGGATACACTGCCGCCACCCCCCTCGATCCCTGCTATAGCCGGAGTCGCGGTACGACCCCCTTTCTTCGGCACAGGTCCGAGCCTATCATGTCCCACTATCAAATACCACCGTTATTTCGCGTCTGGCACGCTCAAAAAATCCGTTCCTCCATTCGCGTTTCTGCTCGAGTTCGAATTTATGCTGGATACAAAGACCATTTGGCAACTGCCCATATCTTTTAATGAGGCGCTACGCGATCAACTTTTACGTTTAATCGATACGGCAGTAAATCTTCCCAGTTCCATGTAGCTAGTAAAATAAGTTGGCGCGATAGGTGTTGATATTTAGATCTGTATCAATTAACTGGTAATTTGATCGGTTCGCTGATTATTACGATGTTCGATTGAACGTCGTAACGAACTAACTAAGATCAATCATACCGGTTTTATTTATATCGTAGAAAGTATAGAGTAAATTGCTCTATCCAGGCCATCGCCTTCTCTCTGTGCCATTAGCATCGAAGAATGGTTAGGCAGGTATACTGACGCACACGGCCTCGAGGAGAACGTGAAATTGGAAAGAGAGATGATTCTGAAAATTCCTAGAAGCAGCGAGATTAGAAGCTCGTCCAAAATGCCTCGAAGAATTAAGTCATTCAGATTGATAGATCCTTCCACAGGCGCGGTCTATCATTTCAGGATTATAGCATACACATTTTTCTCGTTTTTGTTCATTTGATTTGCTCCATTGAAGAATTGCAGAAAACATATTTCTTTTTACCGTTGTAGGATTGTAAGTCGAAGAATATACGATTCGTAAGTCGGATAAGTTCATTGGTCGTTTCGCAAACGATTATTCCTGCCGCGACTTTCTATCGTTCGTCATCCGCCAGAAGAATCGCGAACACGCTCGAACACGTGTTCACCGTCCACGCGTATCAACCGTCTCCTGGCACCTTTCACGAATCCGCTGGTTCGCCCGCGCGGAATTGATCGGTATATTTTCGAATGAACCCACAGCCTCGTGTTTAACGGACGCGCGCGTCTGCTGAATTTCATCGGCGCGGTTTCACGGTTGCGCGCTCTGTGTATTCCTCGCTCTAGCGTATTTATAGACGACGTTTCATCTATTTTCTATGCGTTTCACACGACTAACCATCCGACCGGGTTCAACCGTCTCCGTTTAATTCCGCGCGACGACCGCGGGAACCCCTTCTTCCATTTTTAACCCCGCCGGACGGATTTCCAAAAATTACGGTTCCGCCGGATATTTATGTATCGTAAATCTCGAACGTCTTCCACCCCAAGACGCCTTCTTATTCCTCTCCGCTACCCTCGGATTACCCCGAAACTGGATACAACTCACCCCTTCGGAACGCGCCAGGCCTTCCTCCGTAATTATCCTACCAAATGGTCACATTGTTCCGCGTACCCGGCTAAATTAAGCGGAACAACGTCTCAAAAATACGCGCATTTAAATCGTGACTAGCAAGTTCATACGGTCGATCGCAGATCCTTGAGAATTCAAATCGAAGTACACGTTGTAACGTGTATATAAATTTATCAGTGTGAAACTGTACGGCTTCGGGGGAGGTTTTGCCACTGTCGAGATCGATAAAATTTCGACGTGATGTCAAAGGGAGAGAGTGACGCCGCTGGTCGAGATACGTATCGGTTCCGGGGATATCGATCTTAAAAATAAAGCCGCGCACGCTATTTCCGATAACGCGGACGTCGGTTTCGAGCACAAATTGCGTTTCGATCGGCTGGATAAAAGAATCGATCGCCAGCGTTCGCGACGAATTTAGGATCCGGCGGGAAGTTTGTCAGGTCGGGTCTTGGAAATAGAGGGACGCCGATGGTCTATAGCAATGGCGAGCGAACGGTTCTTTTCCGAACGGGAAGCGCCAGGCTTCGTTCTCGTTCGTGCATCTGCTAAAGGGGTGGGATTTAATTCCCTTGAAGCATTGTCCACGTTAGCCACCATTACACTCGCATGCTCGTGCAATTAGCAATGTAAATGCCCGGTTAGTTAGTTAGCGTGTTCGTAAAGCAAACGAACCTGGCCACGCTGGGACTAGATAACGGACCTCCCAGGCGAGTGATCATCTCAATTAACCTTTGATAGCGCCCCGACGGTTATCAATTGCTTTTTTCGCGGACCGATCATCCGCTGTTGTTTCTTTATTCGTTTCGTCCAACGTTTTATCTAACCGCATCTCTCGATCTGAACCCTAAGATTATAGATACGCATATTTACCTTTTATCTCTGACAACAAGTTTAGGAAAGTTAAGTGAAATCGTACAGATCCCATTAGATGCTATTGTGCACATAATTCGATAGGAAAATGGCATCGGTCCATAGAGTCACTCAAGCCAGCAAACCACTAATTAGTCCGATCGTTTGGGAACGAAAAACGCGAGCTGCTCGTAAATAGCAGCTCGTGAATGAACGGAGGACGGAGTAACGAACGCGCTCGGTAATCGCGTCGCATGTGACGACCGTTGAACTTTTACTAATGGAACGCTGCCGCGATAGTCGATCACACCACTTAACATGTACGGTTATAAATCCCGGTTGTCGTGGTCGAGTCCGAGGCGAAACAAGCCACCTAACGAAGCGTCCGTGTCGATTCCTCGCGTGGCGATCCGCGACTACCTTACCTCTCCTCTCATCTCGCCTCGCCTTACGAATTCCAAACGAACTCTCCCGTTCCTATTTTTTGATCCGACCTACCGTACCGGATATCATCTCTAAAAAGCAACGCGTGTGCGTGAGTCTCTTTTCCATCTCTGTAAAGGAACGCCAGTAAGAGAAGCCATACTGGTCTTGGGTATGGCTGCAAGGGTGTTTCCCACGAGCCCAGGGCCTGCCTCCTGTCCCAAAATTTTTCTGCCACGCGCTATGACGATCCGCTTCAACAGCGACCATAATGGCCCGGCCCGATCCCTACTTTCTTTCCACGGAACGCGATGCATCTGCTTCGTGGAACTAGACCGGCCTGTTCGAGGATTTCGGAAGATGAATGACGGCGACGGGGAGGGGTAGGAGACAGGTTCCCTCGGAGAAAAGTTAAAGATAGCGAAAGTAACATTTTTAAATCTCGAAATCTCAAAGCCCTTTGTGTCTGAGGAACAAAGTGGTGAAACAAATAATAATTAATACAATATGTCTTTTTAATTCTCATTGAAACATTCAAGTAAGCTAATAATCGAGCGAACACAAATTATAATTATATTATAATTACAATGTCCGTTTCTGAAGGATTGGACGCGCGCTAAACTCGTAACTTGAAGAGCGTCAAATTTTTTCGGAAATTCGCATCAAGTGCATTAAATCTTGTAATTCGCGAAGATAAGAAAAATGTAGTTTGTTCGTCAGTTTGTAGGTTCGGTGCGATCACTATGAACCGCTATTCTTCGACCCCTATGTTCGCTCTTTGTTCAAGGGTCTGGTAACCAAGACCAACCATATTACCGACTGCTCGTGCCTGGTTTTCGAGACTGTAACGTTGCAGAGGTGACTCGGACGGTGGCGTTCGCAGCTTAACGCCACACCCGAGACCTCCCAGAGACCTGAAGAACCCATCGTGGCTGACACCCACTAGCCACGTGCCGTCCATTCCTCGGGTACGGTTAGAACGTGATTCTCGTTTACAGAACGCTCAGATTTCATTAGAAAATAATTGTCAGCTACCCGATCCAAACTTGCGGGAGATATTATGACGAACATTTAAGGATTGCGCGATATTTCTTTATATATAAATGAAAACAAAAATACAGGATAATAATCTTCAGTTAAATATTTATTACCTAATACAATGAATCAGATTCTGATCTTGTTGGGCTCCCAAACGAGACGAGAGAGCGCCCTTTAAAAGTCGTTTTGCCTTAAAGGTTACAGAATTTCAATAGCTGAAATTATCACGGGACCCTCAGGAAACACCGCGATCATTTAAAATAAGCGACAAGGGACCGCGATGGAACGAGCATTGATCCCATTAAACGGCCATTACGAAACTCGTTCCAGTGTGTAGCAACGAGAAGTTCGTCTTCCGGTGGTCGATCACAGTAGCTGGAGTCTGTTTAGCCCTCTCCTCGTGGAAGGTGGCCGCCGATAACAAACTGGCTGGTTCACGCGGGAGGCCCGCCACTTCGCGACGAAATTAGGCTGTCCGTAAAATGTAATATTATTTTTAGTTGGCCGCCCTTCCCGCCGTTCACCGGTCAGGCAGTAACCATAACTTTTCGTGTGCCCCGCGTGGCGTGACGCCGGCTATCCGCTCGACCAGAGCTCTCACGCATACCAAACTCTGTCTGCGACACACTAATTCTCTCCTCTATCCACTCGCTCGCTCACTTTCTTCCCTTTCCCTTTCATTCTCGTTTCACAATTACTTCATTCTTTAATTACATTCCGTTATGGCAAATTAATTAAGAATTAGTCATTTTCATTATTCGTAATTTGTAGAGAAAAGGAATGGAAATAAATATATAGTTTTTATTGTGCGGTTATAACTATATGGACCGTTCGCCATTCCCAATGGCCTTCGAGGCTGAATCGAAATTCTAGAGAGATTCCCCTGTCTCCCCTCCCCCAATCGGCGATCGAAGGTCCGCGCCCCTGTTCCTGACCTTCCGCACCTGAACTACCGGTTCGAATAATGCCCGTGTCGATTTCATTTTCTTTTCCTCCTCCGCTTCGCAGCGCGCGCGATACCCGGGTCTCGTGATTCAGTTTGCTCTCGCTTTTCAACAACGACCCGACACCACGCGATCGACCGTTGTTCCTTTTATATTAATCTAATCGCGACCGCAGTAAACTGTCTCTCCGCGATTCGTTCACGAGTTTTTCATGACAATCGTATTGAAAATAGACATGACACACCGAGAACGCCGGAATGCTTCTAACAAATAGAATTGTTGACACGGAACGCGATTCAGCCAGAAGAGAGGTCAGCATCCTCCGGTTGGTAAATTTCTCTGAATCCGCGGAGGCCGCGAATCATTTCACCGGCTTCATCCCCGGTACTTTCTGTCACGCAATTAACGCTCGCCCACAGCGAAGGGACGAAGTTGAAACCATAAATTACTTCAGAAGATTTAGAACCGTCATTTTTTGCTTTCATTGTGGACATTACGATTCTTTTATTCGCGTCAGGAGATTTCACATAGCAATGAAAGCAATAAGGAAGCTTTAATCAAATCTCAAATTTTACAGAGAGACAGAGGGAGAGATGCAGAAACTTATCGATCGGAATACTAATGTAAAAGAATGAAGACTTTTCAGAAGCGGCCTTTCGAACCAGCCGATGAAAAGTATCAATTAATGGACCAGGCCCTACTCCTCGTTGTACCTTTCCTCGTTCGCTGGCATCCCACTCGCAGTGGCGATGGGCGTTTCGCCTGACATTTCGCGCGATGCATCATAACGCAAACGAAAATTGCCTGTTGCACGTTATAATTCTGATAAGAGAAATCCATACCGCGACCCTAGTATGCAAAACACGTGTCTGCAACCTATTATCGCCCACGTGTCGCTTAGAAACTTTCTCCAAAAAACCAGATGAAAAAATGAATTCTTTTTATTTTGCAAACGCACAAATTTAACGAGGGGACGCGACGATTAAAGTGATTTAACCGGAACATTTTTCAGTCGGCCGTGGTAAAAGTTTAACACCTGTGCCTGGGATTCAAACGCCGCTGGTATCGGTCCCATTAATCCCGGGATCGATTAACGCTGTTTCGTCGGCAATCGACGCCACCCAAGGATAAACAACGAGCCACGGTGGTGTATTATGTTAAAAGCGAGAGCTGAAAAACCTATTTCTACATCTACAACATTCTGTTAAATAAATAAATCTATAATGACTCTAATTATTGTCAGTGGAATAATAGTTTGATTCGCGAGGTGTCTGACCATAATCGAATTTTTCTACTTAACCGAGCCGCTGTACACGCACACGCCTAAAATTGTTTTTCGTCGACGTTCCAAATAAAAGGAGAAAAGTAAGAAGGGGTACAAGGAGAGGGTTGGGTTGGTTGCGCGTCGAAGGCAGCCCTACGGACGGGCTTGCAAATCATCCGGATGCATCATACCGCAATTACACGGCGAGAGTTCATTTAAATGCAATAAATAACGTGCCACTCATTGTATCGTGCCATCTGGGGAGCACGCTCTTTCCTCTATATCCGAACTGGCTCTACAGCTTTCCTTTTCTTCCTTCTCTTACAATTAGATTCGATACACAACAATTGTTTTCATTTATTCAATCGACGAAGCCAAATGCGCGAGATGAATTGTATCGGTCAAAAATCATACACCTTTAATTCCCTTATAAAAGATAGACTCGCTAATAGCATTATACGCTAGGTACACAGCCGGTAAAGCATTTCTCGAAATCAAACAAGCATAAACGTAAAAAATGGATTCGGCATAGCGAGACCCAGTCGCGGAAGGACGCGGGACGATAGTTTGTCCGTTGTATTTATCGTTCTAAATCTCGGACGGCTTTAATGCGGCCATAAATCGTGGGAGGGTGGTAGAGGGGAGGAGGGCACGGCCGGGGCGTCCCATCAAAAAAGAGAACGTCCCGGTCGTGTCCCGGGTGAAATATTTCCAAGAGTTCCCGGCGACGTCCGACGACGCCACCCGCGCTCTATCGGGGATAATTCGACGAGGAATTTGCACATTCCTGGGAACGTGTACGCGTGTAGCACGGCGTCAACCCGGTGGCGTCAAGCGTCTTCGTCCGAGAGATCCGGTTGGTAGAGGCGTGTATATGCGCTGACGGAGAAAGAGAGAAGACCGAGGCCCTTTGATGTCACGACATATCAGCCGGACGATCGGCCGACGCACCCTTATAAACAAGGGTTACTCGAAAAGAAATCGCAATAATTTATACCCTAAGGGCTCGGGGCCAGCGGATCGCGTGTCGCCCGGTTACTACCTACCTACCGTATATATGCATACACGCGTGTCCTCTGCTCTACTCTACAGGCCCGTTGTCTGTCACGTGAACGGAGCTTTTCGTTCCACGCGAAGCGTACGTAAGTACGTGCCTTCCCCGCCGCTATTGAGGAATCAATCGACCGCGACTGCCGGACCACGACGTGGCTGTATCTACTTGCTACCTGTGCGCAATGGTAACAGTAGCTTCGCGTGCGTCGAAATTTGCGTTCGATCAACGGGACAGTAATTTAAGCAGCGGAACTTGGAAAATTTTATCGAATTGAAAAACTGTATGTAATGTGGATGTAACCATCGCGGGGAGAGGAACGAGGGTTTATCACGAACCGGGGGATAAATGAAGTGCCGACAAGTCCAGTTCACCGCGAGGAGGTTAATGGGAATCATAACTCGTGCGTGGCATTGTGGCTCAAACGAAACAACAAAGCGCGGCGCGGCTCGCGGTTCCCAAGCGTGGCGCGGTTCGTTAAAGGGCTTTTCCGGAGCGCGTTAATAAACGAGGCTCGCCGGTCATTAATTTAACGCGGATAGAACCCCGAGACGTCGATCGACACCCGACTTGTTCGGTAATTAGCGAAATCTCATGATCGCAGAGTAATAAATATCGCGTGATCCATCCCACGTCGCCGGAATAAGCGTATTAGGATGTAAATACGATGGCTAGACTAAAGATTTTATTCAATCTTACGCGACGCGATTGAGACGGAGCAAAATAAACGAGTCAAGAATACACGTATGTAGATCGTGTGATAGCCCGGATCTACTTCTCCTTATCGTTAATACGATTTGAAACGCTGTTATTTACGATGCTAACGCATTCCTAATAATTCCAAGTCATGCTCATAACTCTGCAAGCAGTAATTAAAAAGCATTGATTAGGAAATTCTTATTAAATATAGGTACAATATAATTACATTGGTAATGAAATAAACACATAAGATGTTGCATACGATGTACTATGTAATATTTAAATCAAGTCTACTATTTTTTATTAGTTTTACTCTAATGACACACTTGTTCCACAGGATTTCATTAAATCAGCGGATGTGCGTGTGTGGAAG
Organism: Ceratina calcarata; assembly: GCF_001652005.2. Lineage (NCBI taxonomy): Eukaryota > Metazoa > Arthropoda > Insecta > Hymenoptera > Apidae > Ceratina > Ceratina calcarata. The sequence goes on from NW_017180156.1 coordinate 712,435, forward strand.
TAATTCGAATGATTCGATGCGCGAAGGCCGCGCGTGCAATTAATTGAATTACACGCTCGCTTCCGATTCCGCGAAATCGCGAGGAATCGACCGATTCGTACGAGTCACGTGCGACCGGAAACCGGAGGACAGGTGACATTTTTACGTCAACCAAATAAACCCTAAATTATGTCGGTATTGGAACAATTCCAAGTCTAGCTGGAAGACGCCCAAGCTCCCCACATCTTATCCCGATAGCCCGTTGCCCAGTTAAGATCCAAAATAAGAGGTGCAACGTTTTTAAAAAACCGATTATCGCTACAGCGGGAAATGCATATTAGCCTTATCTGGTTTAAAAACGAGCACGGGACGAAACGAACAGAACGATTCTGGCGTAAACGCGGAAATAAACGCCGCATTTCCATTTTCTCATTGACGTCAGTCTTCGGAACCGGAACACTTTCGGTTGTTATTAATAATCGATTGGCAAGGTACACAAGACGCACGTGCTGCAAAACTACGAGGGGGTGACGAAGACCCTGAAACACCTAAGCAGTCGATAAAAGACGAATGGGAGCCGCGCTGAGGCCCCATGGGTGCTAGCCTGCGCGCGGTTCAGGGTGGTCCGGCAACTTTCCGTCGCAGGAATGCAACAACATAACAGAAATCGTCCCTCTCTCTAGTCTCTCTTCCTCTCTATTCCCCCTTGTTTTATTTTTCGTTCAAAATCCTTTTTTTCCTCTCCCGATCCTTCCCGCGCCGCGGCCCGTCGCGTTGCTTTATTTTTATCATTATTATCGTCGTTATTATTTTTGGACGAGCTGCAGCTCGTCGGGTCTTTTGCGGAGGATCCCGGCTCGGCGAAGGTGGAGCCGGGCCCGATGCCGGATAGCGGAGCGGAAAGGAGGGCGAGAGGACTCTCTCGGGCCAGGCCTAACCTCGCCGTATACACGCGTTCATCGGCCATGCATCATCCTTCGTTTCGTGAAGAGAAACCAAAGGCCACCGCGGGGTGCGTTACCTTTGCTTTGCTGCTTTGCCTATAGACGCCTCGAAACGCGCGGGATTCCTCTTGCTCTCCGCAGGGATACATGGCCGAGAGCAATTTGTATTAAATACCGATTCAAATGATATCTATTTAATATCCCCATTGTCCTCGTTCTAGATTTTTACAGGCATGCGAATACTCGTGACATCGATCACGATCCATCGCGAGCAATGAACTTTATCAGGATAGAATGTATGTAGACTTTACGATAAATCAGCCGCGGCAGGCATTCGACACGATGATCGAACGGTGGAACACGGGTTCCTTCCGGTTTATCGGGCGTATACTCGGAATACGAATATAATACGAGTCCGGGGGGCTTTGCGAGCCTCCCAGCGTGGTACCAGCGGAGCACGGGTAATGAGACGGCCCCCGACCAAGAGGAGTTGATATGCCCAACCCCATACGGTCTCCGACCATAGTTCTTTTACTATAGAACAACCGCACGTCGCCAATGACTACAGCTTTGCTGTTATCTCCGTGTAATCTACAAACTACGTTAAATAGCCAGATTTATTTTTACTCTGTGCGGTGACCGGGCGATTAAAGAAATATTTAATTCATATCGTTCCTATGCGAGTCCGACAAACACAATGGGTTCGCGCGATGGTAAATCACGCGAACGGCCGGCTTCCGTGACCAGCCACCATATTTCCTGTAAGCGGCGATTTTCGCGTATCCGTTAGCGAATTTTCATAAATAATCCGCGAATTAACGTAATCGGCTAGCTAACGGAAATTTTCGCGCACTCGATTCTAACCGGGAATCTATTTAAACGTGTCAACCGTTTAAACTTTAAAGAGCGATGGCGATTTCCTGAACGCGGAATCAATTTGCCTAAATCGGACAGCGTATGAAATCTAATTAATTTTTGCAATATGCTTAAAGTATACTCGTTTCTGTTTCTCAGCGCACGTCGGAGAGTCTCATCTCGATGATACTGCTGTCGATCACGCACATAGGACAGCGAGGAAAGTAGCAATCACGGCTTGTACGATTTTTCAACGAGCCAAGTGGCTTTTACCGGCGAGCCGCCGCTGGCAAATCGAGCGAGACCCGGTTTTCTGAAATTCCTACGTTCTGTAAAGGAGTGTTCACATTACCGTAAGCGTAGTGAAAATTCTACGTGGAGGGGGGCGAAGAGGGTGTAGGCTCCGCCGGGGCATCTCTCGAGTCCAAAATTTCGCCTCCCACCACGTAGAATTTTCACTACGCTTACGGTAATGTGAACACTCCTTAACACGACTCGAGAAGAGAAAACGCGATACAGACGTACACCCTCGAAGGCGAAACAGAAGAAGTAACTTTGTGAAGGGATGGCGATCCGAAAAAACCGCAAATCGTGTAGTAATTCAAGCCGCATTTAACCGCAAAAATGATTATTATCAACGGGCACGTCTGGGTTCGACTCGTATTAACCGTGTTCGAAATCGGTCAGTAATCTTCTCCTCGACGTTCACAACTCGACAAAGATTGAAGCAACAATTACTATCGAATCATGTTCCGGGTGCTTTTACGGATCGAAATCGCTTCGGGAAATCAATGAGAGATGATCGTTTACACGGTAACCGGTACGGTTCGATATCATTCATTAAAAATAATGTACAGCAATCGATAGAAAAATGGATACAAGAATGCAATGGTCGAACGATGTTACGACCTATTTATAATCTAAAAGTTCAGAGTATTTATGAATATTTATGACAAAGCAGAAGTATTCGTGTTCACGGAAGTGGAAATCTGTCGCGGGCCAACAACCCATTCGCAAATAAAAGAGGCGGCGAGGGCTAATAAAGTCGGCATCGGGTTTTAGCGAATTTAAGGGGAGCCCGGTAGAGTCTATAGGACCGTGGGCAAGCAGCCATTTATCCACCCCTTTTCCCTTGCGCGCGCGAGGGGTGCCGGGGACGAGGCCACCTAAATCTCGTCCCGGGCAAGAGTTGCACTCAATATTGTGACCGAAGGTGTAACGTATCGCGTTTCGCGTTTCACTATCCTCCTTTTCGCTTCCCTCGGCGCGGTTTTTCTCGTTTTAACCCTGGCGCATCCGGATCGTTCCCTGGATAGGTCTAGCTGCACACACATCCGAGGCGCTGATTTGATGCACGTTTTAGATACGAGGATCGGCCAACCAGACGCTGAGATAACGAGCTGCTAATACTCGGGCTTGAAACTCGAACATCGTCGGAGAGCATTGAAACTTTTCTTTCCTTTTTCGGTGCCGCGCGGAGCGGAGAAGGCGACGTGTGGTGTAACACGCGCGCGAGGAGAAAAGACGACCGAGGAGGCCGAGAGAGGAGGCGAACCGAGGCGCCAACCGCTTTACCATTTTCAAACTAATTATCGGCAGTTTGCGCTTCCGTGTCTCGTTAATCTTATCGCGCTCGCTCGCCCCTCTTTCTCCTTTTCTTTTTGCAAACCACCGTGGAAATTGAATAGCATTACGCGTAACGAATATCAGTTGTTCACCTTTATGAATGTTTTATGAGTTTTGCTAACACGACGTTTTTTCTTCTTCTATTCGCTTCACTTACTTTCCTTAGTACTTCATAATTTAAACGACCGTGTTCTTCTCACGGAAAGGAAAAATCTCTCCAGGTTGATTGAGTAGGATTACCGGCGAGCAGGTTAAGTGCGTATATACGCGTATACCAGCAGTTATTTCGCAGATTTAGTAGGCACACAAGGGTCGGCGCGTGCTGATAATGCCGCCTCAGCTCTCTCGCCCCGTCGTCAGCGCCTACCAAACGGGGGCGAGAACCGTTGCGCCTCCGCCTTTTCGGAGAGAGTGATTTTTTCGAATTCTCCGGCAAATTAGTCCTTCGGCCTTGGCGCGCGGTTAACGCGTGCCACCCCGAAACGAGATTATAACCGAGAAAGGGTGAGACCGCATGAATTTCATTAAGCTCGGGGGATCGTCAGTTTCGTTTGTAAGTTATTTCGAGCGCGAGTTTTGTAAAAACCAGATTTAATGATCGGGTGGTATTGAAAAGATTTTTCGAACCCATCATTTCGATCGGACGTTAACTGTACTTGTTTCTGGGCTTAATTATTTTCAACGTCCAATCAGGCCACCGGAACGCAGAACTCATGTTCTTTCATTCGTTCCCCCTAGTTTCGTTTCTTACAAAGTCACAGAAAATTTAAAACACGCAATCCGCACTTGCGCAACGCGGCTCGGCGGCGGACGTCACGAACTTCGCGCGGAGGTACAATTATGCAAAAATCGAGCGTATTCCCTTCAGATTGCGGGGTACGTAGGTTAACCACACCTGCACGCAGAGCCAGACATACGATTAAATCCATGGGCATGGGTAATGAGATGCGTGGTCGACTTTAAGTGGCGAGCCACGAGTGAAGAGGTATCCCGGCAACCGGTCTCCCAATGGTTCGTGCTCAGGCCTCCCTGTCTCTCTTCTTGCTCGAGTATCTCCTTCGCAAACGTCACGAATAAAAAACGATACTTCAATGTTGCTCTCCTCACAGCACCTCATTTTCTCTGATACGTCCCTTTGTCGTCGCCCTTTGACGATACAATTTCATTTGCCAAAGCTCCTGAATCCTACTCTCATTCTTTCATGTACGAGCGTGTCTAAAATACTTGTGAATAAAATTGGGTTTAACTGCGGAACGACCAGGGGGCATAGATTGCTGATTACGGTATGGGAGAATACAATTAGAAAAGGGAATCGCGCGCACGGTGGTTACAATGGTCGAGGTGGCTGTGTTCGGAGGAACTGAGTCCTGTGGGCCTATGGGCCTGCCGGAGAAAGGGTCTCGAGTATAGTGGGGGAAACCAGTGATGGACGTACTCCGCTGCTCACCGAGATGGTTCGGCCTAATAACTTTCCGAGGCTAGAAATGGCACTCGCGCGTGCTACTCTCCCATCGGAATTCTCTTCCCTTAATAAAGTGTCCGCGACGGGAAATTGATATATGTAACTAATCTCGATATAATATCAATTTTCTGTGTACAAAATGTTTGATATAATAAAATTTAAGATTCTGAGGTAAACTAACGGAAGTAATAAAAGTTCAGGAAGATGAATAATATCGTAAAAAACGTGAATTACGTAGCGGTGACGTAACGACACGATTGGTGGCTCCTAGAAAAGCGCACTAGGCACGGGAAGGTATCATGGACACGGTTACAGGACTCTTGACCCATAAAGCATAGGAACAAGTTCCTATATGACGGGACCTCTCTCACATACATATAATATAAAGAGACAGAGAGAGGAAGAGAGAGACGGTGAACGAGAGGAGGCATAGGAACGAGCCGAAGGCCGCCTGGCCATCGTGCATCGAAAAAACCGTTTCCCACAGCTGAACTTTGCACCGAAACGCCGAAGATAGAACACGACCGTTTTACATCCGCGATAATTAGCGTGTAGCGTAACGAAAAAACATGGATAAAGAGAAGACTGATTAATTTATCTTGAATCCGACGGAAGTCCCCTTTCATTCTTTCTCTCGACCTTGCAATGATATAACTATAATAATTTGTCTCGGACAGAAAAGGAAGCAACCGTATGATTGGTATTGTGACTCGTCGAGCTCCACACGCTACGAAGTTGATACACGTCCGCGCGTTTTGCAAGATTACTGTCCTCCTCTCGGTGAGCTCGAGTCGAGCATCTGATAAAATGATCGGTTGTCGAAGGAACAAGCTATAACTAGAACGCTTCTGTTGCTTCGCCCGTTCGACGATTTCTCCAGCGTAGATTCAATGAAAATGGTAATTGCAAATGGTTTAGAATGTCAGATTTCTAGATATAAAAAGCGAACAATGATACCTCTTCCCAGGCAAGTAAATAAGTGGCGGTGCGTGCAATAAAAAGTTGAGACAAATGCTGAATCTCTGACATTAGACGGAAGAACAACAATCTACTACTAAGTACAATAAAAAGAATTGGGGCATGTTCCTATGTAGGACACGTACTGATTCGTAGCGGTCGGGTGACAAAACATTCACCGGGGATTCTTCCCCCGGCCGTTAAAAGAGCAAACAGAAGGTGGCTTTATTAGCATACGATTGGCACCGTCCATCTTAATGCCCCACCACGGTGGCCCTCTTTCTTTCCCTTTCCGGCCTTCTTTGTCCCGCGTATCTTCGAACAATGTTTATGCCCGTGTTCCGGCGATGTTTCGTCGGTACGCACGCGCCGCATCGAGGGCCAAAAAATTCACGTTCTTTCACCTGTTTCCTCGCCCTACTTGTGTAGACCTGGCAAACGCATTTGTACCTTACAAATTTTTACATCCAATCCTGTCCGTTCATATCCGTCAGAGATTACGATCGAACGATAATCAATATCGAGTACAAAAAAATTAATGAACATCCGTGCGTGCAAATTTTCGCGCGTCCGATGCGAATTGGTTAACCATGAGTTCCTCTTTATTCGACGCCAGCATTTCGAACCAAGGGACGCAACGTTATATTAGAAAGACTGCGGAGAGAACCGATTGGTCGTGGATCGAGATCGCGGTTAAAGGGAGAGAAGTCACAAGGCTCGGGGCGCGAAACCTCCATGGTAGACGCTTATTATTGTTTTGCCTTATTCACGCTAATAATCATCATTACTGTCGTGCATCCGTGTACAGCGTAGCAGTCGGTAGTGTAATCACCGTTGGAAAAAATTCTTAACCCGTATGGAATATTAGTCGATATTTCTGCGAAATAGTTTACATCGAAGGATGTTATCAGGCTCGATTACTATCGTGTTAAAAAATGATGCTTTAATGATGAAGATCTGCAGTCCCGATAAGAAAATTAATTCTCCATTGTTTTAATTATAACATCTTCCGGGCACGAATGAATAGCTTTTTATCGTCGGAGAGATCAGAGACCTCCGTAGTAGAGTATCGGACCACAGGAGAAAGAATTAGAAAACTGAAATTAAAATTCATACAAAGAAGAAGAAGACACTGATTTTGTTTAGTAGCAGGAAAGGGATTCAACGATATTAATTTGGCTTCTCTTCCGCCTCTGTACTCTTCATTAACCGCACTCTTCACCCTCCCCTTTCTTGTACCAATTTCCGTAGCCTTATGCGAATATAGCGCGTTAAGATAGCGATCAGTGGCTATTAATTTATCCTGCGTTTAGATCAGCTACGATAACCGATCCGTACCAGCGCTTCACAGATATCTGTCAGATCCTGTTAACAGATTCTAGTCTGGACAAAATTACGTGCGAGAGAACGTCGGAACTGTACACGGTTAAAATTTTCGTATGAATTCCGAATTTTCCAAGTTCACAGGCGTAATAAATTACCGGCAACGGTTGGATCGAGAAAACGTATTAAAAATGAAAGGAACGCGATGAACTCGTCGGGGTCGTCCGAATAACCGTGAGATTCCAGTTTTTCCGCGGAAAGGTCGGAAGACTTGAACGCGAGGCCGGATTAAAGTAATGATTCTTACGTGTGCGCGGGATTTGCGCTCGCTATTTCACCTCCTAGGATGAAGAAGAGCCACTGTCGGCAGTTTGTCCTGTCTTCCGCCACGCACTCTTTATTACCCCGTTCCCTTCTCACCCTACCTTTCTCTCTCTCTCTCTCTCTCTCTCTGTCTCACCCTCCGATCCCGCTTCCACTTTCGGCATGCACCCGCGCGCGCGATTCTGTACAAGTTCAACACATTTAGGGGGTTATCGTATTATGTCGAGTCACGAACTCGTTATAGCACGGCAAGACGGATCGGCGCTATAAAACCACTTGGTTTCAGTTTAACCGAAGGGTGCGCGCGATATAACTGGTTTACATTTTGCCGCCTTTCTTGCACTCCGTTCATCGTTCCCTCGCTCCCTTTTCCAAAGGCAGCGCAGCAGAATTTTTTTCACCGGCCTCTAGTCTCGCCTTCGCGAGGAGATACGATCATTGGATGAAATCCTATCTCGCGTCCACGTTTTCTACAGGAAAACGAGAGTGAAAAAGCGCCGAGGCGAGGGAAACAATGCACGTGCACGGGTCAGAAGGAACGGGTGGATATCACGATAGAGAGGGAAGCCCGTGGGCCCGAACGGGAAGCATCGACGGATCGGTGCACGAAAACGGACGAAGAACCTCCGACCGATGCACACACCTATAGTCCCATCGAAACCGGCATTTTGCAAGCAAATTTCAAGTCTTGCGCACAAATTGCTAGGTTGTTGCTCCGGCCGAAACAACGGCGAGAGGTACACCCCCGTTCACGAGTCTCGGGACACCGTAAATGAATTCATTCCTTTCTGTAGATTGAATCGGTATTTTTTTGTTTTTGTAAATAAGTTGACACGTCGCCGTGGAACAATGTGGAATGATAGAATCGAAACGCGCGCGCTCCGTGTGAATTCGCGCGCTGACACGAAATCCGATGCATCGGGGAACGTGGGAGACGCCGACGAAAGGTGTAATTTTAGTTACGGAGAGTAAGTAATGAGGAATCGACAAGCTGAATAGCAATTCCGTGCCGTCGTACCTTCATCCCGAGCGAGGGATCCTCTCAGCGCGATATCGTATTCCCCTTATGAATCCGTTCTCGCAACTGTGTTTCACGAATACGAAATCAATCAAATGCTTTCCAATGATACTGGCCTTAAGACATCAGGTACAAGAGGCATACGATCGAAAGATTTTTATATGCAGATTCAAGACATGTGACTGTTTGTTATTTTACCATGTTATGCTTGATACATAAAATTAATTTGACACATAAGAGGCAATTTAGAAACAAATGGGTACCAGGTAGAAGGAAACGATCTTGGATCGAATCGATCCGACGGTAAACTTCTTCGGGGCAGAAGAAAAGGAATATGGAATACGATTACTGAAATTGTAGAAGCCTTGATGCGAGGTTAATCAATAAGTGGCTGATCGTGACGTCCCAAGAAATGTCGCGAAAGGAATTTTCGTAAAGTTAGCGAGACTGGTTTTCCATTTTAAGCGAGCGAACCACGATGGATCGAAGGAGAAGATTGTTAGCTATCGAGGACGCACCGCGGAACCTTTGACTAAGTATACACGTTCGACAATAAGTATGGATCGCCGAGAGAACGTTCCTTCGGAATAACGGACCACCCCGGCTCCTCTTGCGTAAAATCGTTGCCTAGACTGAGATGAATCCGGTGACGAATGTCCGAGCAAAATTAATCAACGTTTGTATCCAGTTCAGTAGTGTGCAGTTTCGTCCGCGAAACCCGTTCCTCGAGCCGCTTCCCTTTCGCGCATGTGACTTCTCGGCTGCATTCTGCACGACCGCCGTCCCAGCATTCTATCGTAAATCCTCGTAGGCGGGGCGTGAATGCATATGCGTTGACGTCGTCCAAGAATCGCGTACAAAGTGTATCGAATTCGTACGATTCATGGCTTCTCCTCTTCTTTTCCTTTCATTAAACCAGTCCACCGGTACCTTCTCTTTAACTTTCAGTTACTAGTAGCATTCCCGTTCGTTTTTCACTTCCACGGTAATGTGAGATCCTTAGATTTCCGGACCCCACGTTCGATGGATCGCGAACGCAGTTTAACCGAAACGTATGCACCGAATTTGTCACCGTAATAAGAATCGACGAGCCGACAGATTCAACCCCGGATAACTGGTATTTACGATTACGGAGAGCACGATCGACGAGGGAAAAGTCGACGAGGTGTCCGCGACGGATTGAGCTCGACTGGCCGGGCCGCGGCGAAACCCGGAAGAAGAGCCACGGTCGGTTTTCGGTGGTGGGTCTAAAAGAAGGTAAAAGTAACAGTTATGTTCATTGTCGCGACGCGGCGGTCCGGCCCCAAAACGTTTTATGACTGTTCCACCGTAAAAAAAAAGGCTGAGGGTCCCTCGTCCTGTGTATTGGCTTGCGTAACACGGATCGAGATGCCTTAACGGGGGCTTAGTACCTGTCTCGCGTCGCCCGCTCTTTTCCCGTGCAAAATGTTCGTGTCCGAGGACGAAACGTGACTGCGCGACCGTTTGCCAGTTTTATTGCCAGGTCCAGGCAAATTACGACGACTTTTACCGTCTATTATACTCGCGTCCCTTCACCTCCAGCCGCCCCGTCGTTTTTTCCCTCGTCGAGAAGCCGTATCGAGAGTCAAACGCGGTGGTCGGAAAAGATATTTATGCAAAAGTACAACGACACGGTGATTCGCAAGAAGCGAAATGATAAACCGAGATCGTTGTGATTATCCAACGGAGCGATAATGGTGTCGGAATAATTTGTTAGAAGATAGCAGATCGGTAGATACGTAACGATAACGGGAGAAGGTGAAACGTTTTAAATTGTCTGCATACTCCGTCGCTATTAAAATAACCATCGAGAGAACCAGTTTTGAGATTCCGTGGCGATAGCTATCGGCGGGGCGACAGGTATGAAGTATCGCGTCAAACCGATCCGTTCTATCAAGTACAATTCTACTTTCTGAGGCGAATCGTTTACGAATTTCGAAGTACCCCCGCGATCGAACCGAGACTCACGAAACGCGTTCGAGAATGAGTGCATCCCGGTCAGAAACGAGGTTTCCTCCGATGCATCCTGGCTTTCCATTAAAAGCGCATGCATACGCTAGCATCGGCGTGGGCAAAGCTGGCCCGCGCGTGTAATATATAATATGCGGTTAGATGCAAGACTACTTTTAACCATAAATCAAACAGCCGACTCTGCGTGCATTCCTAGAGAAAACCTGCTCCGGTTAGAGAGGAAGGGAAAAAAAGGCAGGAACGAGGAACGCTCTCTCGCGCCGATCTCGTCTAATGAACGCGGTTATTCCTTCTCGAACGCACCTTCCGTCAACTCTTCTCCCATTATCTGGCCTCTCTTTTTACGAACCAATTGGAACGTGAAAGAGAAAACCTTTTCCTTAATTAAGCTGGATTTCGCGAACGGATTACGTTGGAATTTTGGAAAGCACTAAGGAGTACGAGATCACTGTTTTTATCATATCGTCCAGGTTTTTACCCAGGTTTCAATTTAACCGGCAGATCCGGCCTTCCTTCTTCGAAATCACGATCTCGCGCAGGGTCTGTAAAAATGACGTAGAAAGGCCCCTCGATTCAATTAACGGAATTAACCCATATATAGAACCCTATCTCTCTCTCTCTCTCTCTTCCTTTTTCCGTTCGCTTGGATAAGAGGCAATCGAGAGTCTAATCGATTATTTTCGCGATTTCCCTTTCACGATAACTGGAACTGCGTTTTATGTAACACTAATTTCCCTGCAAGGGAATCGACGCCGATGTTTATACGAAAGGAACATCGACTAAGGCTACGTGTTCTAGAATTGAATAATAAAATTGGAACACTTGGATATTGGTTCGAATGAATATCAATCAAACATCTCGAATGCCTTGTAACAACGGTCAAAGTTTTTGAATTATGATACCAAGAAGCGCAAAGGGTGTACGAAAGGGGGAAGAAGGAGAAGAAGAGAAGAGGGCTCTCGAAAGGCACGCGCGAGCTCCCCGCTATTATTACGACGTTACGTGGAATTACGGAGGCCACACGATCCTCCAGCACACGCGTGTTATAGTCTTATTACAAAATCTTCAAGGTCTTCGCCGAGAGCTCTCGTCAGGGTTCAACAGGCGGGAAATCGAGTTTCGCGCAACTTGGAAAACTCGGAAATTGGGAAAAAAGAAGCAGCAATAGGTGCTGCGAAATGCGTGGGGTGGAGAAAAATCGTGGCACGCCGAGAGCGACAACGTTACGATAGTCATAAATCGCTCGGGCTAATGGCACACGACAAACGTTTGTCCGTACCTAAGCTCATAATATCCGTTCATACAGGCCTAATATCGTTCCCGGGCGTCTAATAAATACGTCGGGCAGGTAATACGTCATAACTTTTCCACCCGTCATGACGCGATACACCCACGCGCATCGATTCCGTCGATCACGTCTTACCATCATCACAGCTTTCAATTTCATGTCCGTATTAAAAATGAAACTTAACATGAATTAAAAATGTCTGTTATTAAAAAGCAACGCTTGTACGTTCACGGTTGTGGTTCTCATTGCAATTATCTGACTTCCTATATAGAACAATCTACGCACGTGTCTCTGTTAGTAACGAAATCAGTGAATGGGTTAATAAACGCAGGCGATGCATTACGCTGAACAGCTACCGTAATGTCTGTGAGTTATAAGGTTCTTAACAGAGACTCTTAATCGCTGTATAATGTTGTCCAGGCTCTTTCTTCTTGCTCCTCTTTCTCTCCCCTTTTCCACGTTCTCCGTCTCGATACACGGTCGCCGCAGCGCATGTACATGCACAGGTACGTGTGCATACCGATAAAACAAACGTGTCTCGCGCACGTGACGAATGCGTAATTTCGCCACGGACGAATGAGCGTCCGCGCGTTTTTAGTAGCGCAAAAAAGACTCCAGGATTAGATAGCTTCGTCGTGTGCAAAGTTATTATTCATTGACTCGGCGCGGCGCGTCGATGCAGCAGTGATTCATGCATCTGAAATTCGGTGGCGCTTCGAGAAAATTAATTAAATCCCGCCGATTAATCGACCTCGCTCTGTTCCATTCTTTCTCCACTGGTTCTTTCGACAAGTATCATCGAACGAAATGAACGAGACGCGGCGTCCCAAAGATTAATCGTTCACCGAATATTGCAGAAGTATGCAACATCTTATTTACATTCAACGCGATTAGTATGACGAGCGGGTAATAACGGATAATACCGAGAGTCATTTACGCTCGTTTGAGAGGCAAAAGAAGAATAATGAAAACGGATAGAATCGTACATCATCGAGCGCGAAAGCGACGGGAAAGAGGCGGTAAAATTAAGAAATTTTCGTTCCGCCGCGGCGCACAGACCGTCGAATCAGGCAATTATTTTAAAAGGTCAAGAGGTCCCATTTAAATTTATGCCCGTAGTCCTTTCCCACCCGCGTCGGCGGTCAATAGCTACGAAAATAAATGGGTACGCGAACGTTTTCGATTCGGTTCTCGCGCTTTAATCGCGTCTCGGCGTTCGGCTGATTTTTCTTCCTTAAACAATACGAGGGGAAAAAGTGTATGCTTACAATCGTGTGTTCGAACGTTCTACAACGGGACCACGCGTTGTTCCACTGTCGATAAACCGTATCGGTAATTAGCCGTCGTTCAATATTCATAACATTTTTTTTCAGACCGTGGAATCGTTGAAACCTGACCGGAATGAGGGAAAGGAGACGAAGGGAGGCGGATACCTAGCGAAAGCATTGTGCGGTCAGGTCGCCTAGGCCGGCAGGTGCTGTAATGGCCGTCAGCCGGGGCAGCCGTGGGCAGATCGGGTAAAAACTGTTTGCGTGAGTTATAAACGTTCCGAGTCTATTTGCGGTAACGTTCGATCGCATCGTCGGGTATTAATTGAAATACGGGAGGGGCTTGGATGGCGCCCGGACAAGAAATCGGGACGCGTCGAAGAATATTCCTTTCAGCTCTCTTTCTCTCTCTCTCTCTCTCTCGGTTTAGTGGAAACGGCGCGGGGTACAGACCGAGACGATCATCGATTTCAACGAGTTCCACGTAACCGGCGGCGAGGCGTCGCATCGAATTCGTAAGTAACGCAACGATGGAAGATCGATGAGAAGAAGAAGCGTTTAGCTCCGACACGATGTAGATTGTTGCCGGGTTTTACCGAGTGTAGAAACGAGCAACACGATGAATACTTAACCGGTGCGTTAATTGCACGATGAGTGTCGAAGTGATCGATCGATCCATCCGAGGCGCGTTAGATCACTCTCAAGGTTCCCGCGCGTTTTATACGATCCATCTGCTTGAATTCCCTATGGAATTTAAAATCGTCCAGAAGCAGTATTGCTCCACGCCGAAGACAGTGCTCGATATTCGCTGTTGCATGACGATTTTATTCACGTTCGTCCGTCGAGCGAGGTACATCTTCATCCGTAGGGCAACGGGAAGGTATTCCGCAAAAACGTGAGCAGGAACACTTTTCGATTCAATTATTCTACCTTGTAGCCGTCGTTCCTCACGGGCACACAGGTATACCTACGTATCCTTTGTCTGGCCGGTGTTGTGTGTAGTCGTTCCGATCGTCGAGCACCTAAACACGTTCTTCGTGGCTACGAAGCGCGGCCGATCCAAAGTATGCATTATCTCAGCCCGGAGCAGTGAAATGGCAGTCCGCCTATGCCTGTGTACTACGCTACACGGGAACCAAGAAGCCGAACCAATCAAAACCGCGCCGTTTCTCCTGTCAACAGCCTTGAAGGCTTCGAGTCTCAGCTTCTAGAGCCAACTACCAATTTTTCCTCTTTTTCCTATCCACTCTCCCTCTCTCCTACCACGCATTTACTTTGCTCCAGCGCCTGATTCCGAGGCTTCGAGCATCGCGCAACGTGATGAAATATTTCGCGGCCAAACGATTTACAGCCGTTTTCTTTCGTGCCAAAACACAAGCTCATTAGTCCGACCGCGCGGCGATCTAGTGATCGATAGAGATTGGTCCCACAGAGAAACGCGAGACGAGAAGGAGCGCAGAGGTTCTCTCTCGTTCTTGTATCGGGAAGCAACAACAATCTGAGAAAGCGGTGTAATTGATAAATAGCCGTTAACGACGAACGGTACACACCGGAGAGGGATTAATCCCGGGGCCCGGCGAGGCGAGAGCGATAACTCCTCCCGCATGAAATTTGCAAAACAGCCAGATAGCGTATGGCCTGTTGTCGGTGTGTAAAGGCGGGCTAGCCGGGCTCGTACATGCGAACAGCTCGTCCATCAAATTGAGAACCCTGGGTAGGCAGTTATATACGCCAGCCTCTGGACGTGCGATCACCGCCTGTTCCCTCGCGCGCGTTACGCGCCCGTACGGCCCGCGTTCCTCTCCGATTCTTTTCCTTACGGCTCTCAGCCGCGAATAAACCATCGCTATTGTTTACCCGTCTTTGCTGTCGCGACGACGTTCAGATACCAGAACGGACACGACACGTGTATCCTTTCTCGTAATTCTCGCGCGAGATTAACTGTGTTACGTCCGAGGATAATATCGCTCCTATCTCGCGATCGTGCTCATTCATTTCCCGTCTCGCTTCGGCCGTTCCCTTCCATTTCAATTTCAGCCTTCTCGAATCGTTCTTCTATTAGTAATTTGGATGTTCTCTGTATTTTTACAGTGTTTGGTCGCGTCGAAACGGTGATACTCGCGAGCACGCGATAGTCGATCGATAATCGTGCGAAAATAACATTACGGGTGTTTACGGGAATAAAAAACGCGATGCAGGATATAAGTGATTCCCGCGATCAGAAATTACGCTTTCACGTGTGCGGTAGCGAATCCCCCTGACACCTGTGATTAGTACCGTCAAGGTTTTCATGTACGGAACGCAAGAAGAGTATAAAAATTGATTAACGATACTCGGGCTCACGGTGGAATTACGCGGTCGGCCATATGCAAATTACCAATATCCAGCAATACATTTTGATCGATGTTTACAATTACTTTTAATGACACGGCTCAGTAGCATTTTGTCTCGCCGTCCCTTTTCTTTACGGCACTGCTACCGTTGATAAGCGTTCAAAATCAATCCAGAGAATGTTGCATACAGAGAATCGAACAACAGCTAGTAATTTTACGAGATTTATGGTCCGATATCGCTGCACATAATTCATGTCCGAGACAAGTGCCAGCGTTTAGCAACAACCTTGCTACCCTTCGCGCGTAATAGGGTGCAGACGTGCAAAAACAAGTAGGAAATACATGTTTCATTTGCCGTAACTAGGACATTCGTCTCTCATCGATTACTGTCAACTCCTCTTCTTCCTCTCCTCGATATTTACGATGTCAAACAGTCTTTTAATCTTCCTATTCCGTTCGAATAACGTAATTTGCGAGTCTAAATATCTGATGTCTTACAGAACGATGCGATTGTATCATAAAAAATTGAAGAAACAAGATGAATTCTCATGTATCTGATTATGACGAAGCTTCATCTACGTTTGAGGGATCTCTCGTAGAAATATGAAAGAGGACTGGATTTCTTGAGGAGCCCGAATGTTTTTTGAGCGAACAGTACGCAGAAGCGGCGGGCGTGGAGAAGGGAAAAGGGCGTAGTAAGTCATACGGAGAGGCTCGTACGTCATCCTCCATCCGGGCCAACGCAACACATGGAAAGGGTCTGTGGTGCGCCGTGCGCCTCCATGCAACGATGAACGCGCGCCACTTGGTTCGCCTCTTTAGGTCGGAGTTCGTGCGTGTGCGTCTGTGAGACCAACACGGGGACACGGCACCCACACTTTGCGCGGAAGGTGCACCTCTATAGGAGAGGCCGAGCCACTTGGTCACGGGCGTGCAACGCGCACGCCTATGCTCGACGCGGCTCCGATCTTTTCAATTTATTGATTGTAAATTAGCGCCTTAAATGACCCGTGAACGGTACCGTCTCGTCACCGCGTGTGTCGTTCACCGTGCGCGACCGGAAGCATCGGCCGGCCATCAAGATGGAAAGATCTCCCGGCCATCTTCGCCAGCCATCAAGGTACATTTTCGAATTACATTCTCACACTCGTTTTTCTACATGTTTAATTACTTATTATCTGACATTTTCCAGGATCTCATCGAGCAAACAGGTGTGTCGATGATGGAAGACCGAGGAAATCTGGGCGAACGGTCGTTGAGTAACCGAAGTGAAATGAATTAATAATAACTGATGGGCCGTGAGGGGTTGCGCAGTTTTTGTACAAGTGAAAACTTGGGAAGTTTTTATACCGCACGCGGAGGAGAGAAGAGAAGCGGGACGATCCTTGGTCGATACGCGAAGGAAAATATGGCGGGTCTGTATTACCGGCGGGACCCGGAGCGACGATAGCAGTAAGCGTGGAGGGCGAATAAAGGGGATGGGGTAAACGAGCCGAGCCACGATTTCGTCGTCGTAAACGTCAACGTTACGGTTACAGCGTTGTTCCTGGCTGGTTTATATTGAACGAGGTTGCTCCCCGAGGTACGTAACACCTACTGGCAACCGTCGTATCGTCGAGCACCAGCCATACTCGTTTCCCGACTCGAGAACCAGAGAAAGACGGAGAGAGAGCGAAACGAGTGGGAGACCACGTGGATTTTACGCGGGAACCTTGCCTCTCTATACTCCGATTCCGGTGCTGTGAGTTCAAGGTTCCCTGTTTCTGTCCTCTCTAACGCGATAAAACGACTAATTAGAAAGTGTCAAGCATGTACGTGTAATCCCTGTTGCGCTCTCATCCCTCTCGCGCCAAACCCATTAATATAATTTCATCAAATGCAACATTTTCCAAATTCGTTTGACAATGAGTATTAAATGAAGCGACATAGTTTTTGGCACGAACTCGAAAACTTTCACCCTGACACGATGGAATGGTCGATGAAAAGAGTGCCGTGAAGATTAAATAAGAGGAAGTGGAGTGTATAAATAAGTTTCGCAATTTTTTAATCAATTTCAAAGGGTCAGCCCTGTAAGGGAACAGGGTTGGATTATCGAGCGATTCGATCTTCACGGTACGCTTCCCCCAACGCGATTCTCCTTTTTGTTCAACTGTTGACTCCTTCTCCTGGATACTAAACGACCCGGGGAAGCTCATATATTTTCCCTTAATTATTACAAAACTCGACTACGCGAGTTTTAAACAAGGCCAATTTGAATCATTGAATAATTCAACCTTTAAGTTTCCTCTTTAAGATTTTTACAAATAGTCTCTGGCAGGACGTGACAAGGATGAAATAACTATTAACAACGTCGGTTAACAGTAGGGAAGCCAGGGAAACGAGGCAGTTTTACAGAGAATAAATGAACCGCGGGGGTGTACGAAATAGTATTCGAAGCTCCGTCTTCACGCCCTCTAATTACCCCATAGACGCGGCAGACCCTTCAATGAGGGGTCATAAATTTCAGCCGCGTTTGAAAACAGCCCTCGAAAGTGATACGGGAGGACGGAAGAGAGCCTTTTGTGAGCCGGTGCCACTGCTCCTTGAAAATCATCAGCCACGGTGCAACGGAGCGTCGATAAAACTAACCAGCCGTTCAATCTCGCCAGCGACGATAATTTTATTGTCGAATAGACATTGTAATTCTCTGCCTCCCTCCTTATCTGAATAAATGTTGGCTATCCGAATAAGAGAAGGGGCACGTTTACACGTACATAACGATAGGTTATATTCCCCCCGATAGCGTTATATCGCTTCATTACCGTAACATTAATAAGAGAGACATTTACATCTGGAAACGGTGGCGATACCGACGCTAACGCCGGCCGTCATAAATCACAATGAGCTTCAACCGCGTGTACCCTTTGATGTTTATCACGGCCAATGATACAAATGCATTCCGCGCAATCAAGTTTCTTCGGGCAGTCGAGAACGCGCGTACACGCGACGCGGCGGTAGTACGTATGCGGTACCTCGAGGAGCGTTAATGCTGTCGCCGTAACACCGATCCGCAATGAAACGGAGCTTTAATGATACCCGTCTATCGATGCTCGCTGATTTGTGCGATTTCGCCGACGTAATCGCTTATTGCACACTTAGCAACGACGTTTAACGCTGTACCGTTCCCGGACTGATAAATGTTCTGCGTCGGACACTTTATTATTTACGGTGATGACCAGGAAGATATAATTTCTTTCTCTTAAAATATTGCACGAACATTACATTATTGTATTGCATATACATGACGTAACGTTGCTCATTTCCAAGATTGCGATACGTATTTTTAGCTTGTACATTGTCATATCTATTCGTTTGAATGAAAAATAATTCGTTTGGCAGAAGTACAAGGACACCTCTTTCCCGATGCAAAGATAAATAAATTGTCGACGCGCTCGATACCGTCATTTTCTAGGCCAGTCACGAGACGTCGACGGCAATAAAGTAGCGTCCCGATCGGATGGGTTCGGCAGAAGTGCGTGACGATACGGCTAAATTATTTATTATTAGAGGCGACGTTGATGGCTCTATATTTACCCGTACGTTTTAATCTACGAGGAAATAATCCATAATCCTGTATCGATAAATTTTCGCGACGCGTGTATCGGCTTGTAAGAGCGCTTTGCGGAGAACACTTGCCGCCGCGAAATGAGTCAACGGACTCTCCCGTAGGCTGCGAGAGAGCGCATAGAGCAAACCTGTTCGACGAGAGCGCGAGCCGATCAATCGCCAAAGCCCATTCCTACGATTCCACCTACGATCGTAGGATTCCCGCGCGCCGATTTGCACGCCTATACAATCGCACGCTCGAATCTTCCTCTACCTTACAGGAAAAACATTCTACAATCGCTTTCCCTTAACCGAGCGCGTGGACGATTCATCGATCATAAATCTTGTTGCAGTTATTGAATGGATGACGACCGAGTTGATTCAAGAACACGCGAGAGCAAGAGGAGGATGCTTTTTTTTCTCCTCCCCGAGGCACTACCGAAAACTGGCGTTAAGACTGCCTTATGAATATTAAAAATTCTATCCAAAGGTTCAATAACGTTATTTTCGCGTCATCGAGACTTTTGTGCGCATAAAAGGAGAGACGGTCCGGTAAACGGAGGAAAGAATGTGGCGAACCTTAAACTAAACTACTGGAGCAAAGAGTGAGAGAATGAGACTAGAAGACGAATATAGGGTAGAAAGGAGAACGAAACCAGAGAAGGAGAGAGAAAGAGAGAACGAGGCTAAAGACGAACAATCTAAAGAGCCCAGCTGAGTTGGCCGAGTTAGAGGGAAGAGAACCGGCCCTACCAAAAAGCGAGATGGAGCCTCGAGAGGGCCTCGGTGATTATATATCTGGCTACGGCGGCGAGGAGAGAGGCTACGCACCACGGGATGTGGTGGGACAAAGACACAGATAGAAACAGCTGACTACCGGAATTCGGGGTTCCGGAGGGGTGAGTACGACGAGGAAGGCACTTGAACCCCAATTGGACGAGGGCTTCCCCATTATACACGACGTGCCCAACGATTTTACACGCACTTGACTCCATTCTACCTATCCACCAGACGTAACTTTATCGCGTACGTACGACCGATTTTCCACGATCCAAAACTCCTAACGTACGTTCTAAACGCGCTTTTCGCCAAGACCAGGACTTTCTAAACAGTATTTACCAGATGTTCGATAGAAAATATAATTTATAACTAATCCGATGCTTCAAGAGGTCCCGAATAGATCAATTTTAGTTGGACCAAAGGTTACAGCTGGGTTCTTTTAATCCGGAGGTGGAGAAAAGAGTGACCGAGAGAGGCGCCTCGGGTTAATGATAACCCGAGGTGTCACTTTGCACGTCGCTTTCACGCGGCCGCGTTAGTTATTACCAACACCCGGCGGGCACGGTGCATTCGTTCGCGCAGAAGCCAACAGAATATTTTTAGTGCGGTGCCGACAATAAATCCGTTATCTCTGCCGAGCTTCGTGACGGATACGTCGTATTTCAATCGACGCACAAATAGACTCGGCGAGAAAAATTACAACCAGTTTTCGATGTAACAACGCAACGTCGACTTACCTACGCGCCGACTATTGTATCGCGTACTACATATCCGTGACTTCTATTTTTCAGAGCGGAACCAAGGTTCGAGTGATTTGTATAGTTCGTTCTACGTACGGTGATAGAATTTCACGTGAAAACTCAGTGCGAGGGTATGAGATCTGGAAACGTTTCGGGATTCGAGCATCGACCGTGAACCGTTCGACGATCTCGTCCGACGCTGGATAAACTCGATCCACCACGCCTTTCCCGACCACGTGGTGGCCTTCTACGCGCAACACACACGGACCGACTCTCTCCCCTAAGCAGCGCTTATGGTCGTACGTTCTATATTTCATCGCGGCTGTTATGATAATCGTCGTGGTTCATACGGGCGATAGAGACAGAGAGCACGTGAATGTAAACTCACCTGCTATAGCCATCCAGGGGTAGAAGGTATGGTTGGCGGGTTGCTGGTGCAGTTGCGTGGCAACCGGTTGGCTCGCGGACGAGTTCAAACTGCAGGTGTTCCAGGACGACGTTAGGGATCTCGAGGAGCTGTTGTTACCGGGACTCGACGCCGGGTCGCCGCCTACGAGACCGCCGTAGCTACCGACCCTGGTCCCCTCGGGGGTACACGCCGAGGGGCGGACCACCGAATTGCTCTGACTGTTCGCGCCCGAGGTCGCCGACTGCCAAACGTCCTTGACGGCCGCGGCTGCCATCACCGCCGCGTAACCGTTCTGATGCGCCGCTGCCTGGTCCTGCTGTTTACAATCCTTGGTCGCGGTCGTCGAGTAGGAGGAGGTGGTGTGTCCGGTCGCCTCGGGCGTCGACGAGTACAATTTACAGGCTGTAGCGACGCTCGCGTCGTACGGTGAGTCCTGCGGCGGTCTCGTGTTCGTACCACCGCCGGGATGGATGCCCAACGAGGACGAGGTGTGATGATGGTGCTGCGTAGACGCGTACGGTGACATGCCGAGGCCCAGAGGGAAACTTCGGTAGGCGGCCGCCGTGGCCGGGTCGTGGTGTTGACTCGCAGCCCCCGTCTGGTGGTGGTGACTTCCGTAGAAGCCACCCGCAGTCTGCTCGAAGTACGAGTTCATTATCCCGGGTATTTTGGAGCACTTTGCACTATGAACACCGGCACAAAGAGAAAGAAAAAAACAAACAGTGTCGCGCGACGCGACCCTCGAGGGTCCAGAGAATTGTTTTCGGTTCGAGTTTCTCTGAGAACGACGGAAGAGTACACGTGTTCGTCGTAGTTAGTCGCGACCGATGACAGAGTCCATGCTCTCAGCGCGATGCGTCGACGCGTTCTGGAGATCGTTCAGAGGTCCGTTCACTGTTCAAGGGTTACGGTCGCGTTCGGTGGTTCGCGCCAAAAGGTGGGGTGCGTCGTCTCGGGCCGATACGCCGTTTGACGCGCGCGGTGACAAGTGACAGCGTGGAGACCGGGTGACCGGTAAACAAACGATCATTAAACCGTTCTTAAGAGGTCGTAAAAGTCATCGGTAGGTATGAGCGCGAGCGGGGTTCGGTGTCAATGTCAGTAGACCGTAGGAGCGTGATTCCGAATGGGACTCATGGCAGCGGCGGGGGCTTTTATTGCTTGTTACGGTTAGCGCTACCGGGCAGGACTGTAAACCGGCGGTCTAGGCGGTGGTGGAAGCCGAACCAAGGCGCGGCAGCGATGATCGTTAAATCGTTACGACGCAATAAACCGGGGTAATAAGACGAGCTATAAAACTCTCGTGGGTCTCTCTGAACCGCGTGCGCGGCCGGCACGCGATGACGGTCTCCCTCGCGGACACCTCCTCTCCCTTTCTCCTCTCGGTTTCGGTTTTGATTAGCGAAAACGCGTGCGGAGTATTTTCCGCCTATTTTCCGAGTCGGTGCCACACGGGAATACTCGTTCCGTTTTATGCGGGGCCGATCTCTATCGAAGGACCGAAGCTATTATACTGCGCTCCGACTCCGCACTGCACTAGCACTAGTCGAAATGTGACTTCGCTCTGATGACTGCGAGGCTCGGTACGAAGCGACGTACGAAGGGGATCGTAACGAACCACGGTATGCCAGTGCGGTGGTCCACGGCACACTACCGCTTTTCTCGCGCCCCGTGTACCGCCACTCTGTGTACCGTTCTCTCTGTCTCTTGCTCCCTCGCTCGCCTCCTTTCCTCTCTCTTTCGCTCTCCTCGTTCCGCCGTCCAGCTCGTCCTCTCGCTCGTTCACGATCGTTCGCGTATACCTCTCTCTCTATCCTTTCCACTATCATTCCCTCTCTTCCTCCGAACCGATACGGTCTCGCTCGCGCACACTCTTCCACGGTGTACCGCCGCGTCGTCGCTGCTTCCACTGGCCGACCAGGCGGCTCAGCCACGGCCGATGCTTTTCCTCCTTGTCCTTCGCGCGCGACGCGACCCCCTCCCCGATACGATAACCGAGTTCTCTCGCTTCGACTCGTCACCCCCTCCACGAGTGCCCACTCACCCTCGCGTTCCATCTCGCTCCACCTCTCGACGACGCGCGACGCGTCGCGTCGCGTTCTCCTTCTTTTTCTCTCTCCGATTCTACGTTCTCGTTGTTTCTTTCTCTCGATTAGAATACGCCGCCGCGTTCGGAACGACTCGCGGCGACGTGCCGCGAGATTAAATTCGTATGGGACCACGTTGGTCTCGGAACACCGGATAAGACCAGATAAGATGAGTCCGGTCGAAAGAAATCGAGAGGCTGGAGAACGGCGAAGGAAGCTCCGAAATCGACGGACAAACGCAAAGGGACGAAGATACCTCGGACACCGGGAGAAACGGGTATAGAAGGAGAAGAGGATAAGGAGCGCGCGGCACAGGGAAAAGACGGGGTGAGAGAGAGCGAGAGGTGAAATCGCGGGGGCTAAGAGGGAGACCGAGGAGCCGTAGGAAGCTTGCGAAAGTGGTGGGAGGGGGAAGAAAACAGGGTGCCAAGGGAGGAGGTTATGCTTAAGGACCAATCAGAATTGAATTCGTCACGAGTGCCGAGCCGGCAGAGCACGAAAATTCCTACGCCTCGGGAAAGTAGTTCCAAGTTGAAACGACGCCCATGACCGGTTAGGCGCCGCCCCGCGTTGCCCCCACGCCCGGATGGAAAGGTCGCGAGGAGTCGCTGATACACAGAGACCGTAGGCTACCGAACTATACGCGAAAGCGCTGCACGACACGCGCGTCACGCAACGTTTCCCTCTTTCCATCCCGCTTCGCCCCGTAAGCCACCCTTCTTCACCCCTGAAAGCTCGGCCAGGATACGCGCACCGCCACCTCTGAACATCCTCGGGAACTAACGCTGCCAGATCCATTCAGACTCTCAAACGGCCAACATCAACGAGGCACCTTGCGATTATCGTTATTGGCGAGAACTCGGTCCCGGATAGTTCACCCTTGTACGTAAGCGGCGGACCGTTCGATCGACGAGCCGCGAACGAGTAGAGCGGCTCGACGTTTGGGTAGACGCGGGATATATTCGGGTCGAACCGAACCGGTCTGTCTCGAGATCCTTCGATGACGACGAGAACGTTATCGTAAACGTCCGTTTAACGAGACTGCTCGAGCGGTTTTACGAACCAATTAGACCACGGTGGTCGTACAATTAAAACGCCGTAAAAGTGAGTCGAGGCGCGGCAAGGGCGAGAGCGAGTGGCCGGTGGCGCGCGCCGGTATCGGGAATGTTTATTGGGATGTAAATGTCGCTGGATTATCGCCCCCGCGGTTCGCACCTCGTAAATTATTCCGTAACGAGCCGAGTAATGCCCATCATAAGCTGCTCTCCGAGGGCCGGATCGGGCTATTTGCTCGTTCACTTTCGCCATTATCAATGTTTAGGATACACGAACCGCCTATCTCTTCCGAGGAAAAAGAGCCGGTTCTCCTTTAGGAATCACGGGACGGGACCCGATCGTACGCGCGACGATGTTGTGTCTAGTCTCGCGATATTCGTCAACCTTGTGCGAGTATTTATTCGCTTTTGTTCGCAGTCGTTTTTTATAGCTCGTTCTGACGCCTGTCTTTATTAAAAGAATCGGCAAGTCAAAGAAATGAACGCATGCAGTAACATATGTTTCACGTTCGATGTTTGAACGCAGAATATATCGTAAGATGGTGGCAGCCACCCCAATTGATGAAACCCCTTGATGAGGAGGCCCGATGCACTTTTCGCTTTTGTGGGACTCCGACAGGTGGTAGCCCGTTTGCTTGAAAATCATGACGGCAATAAACTCGGGTTTTATGACCACTTGAACAGAATCGTAAAAGTCAAGGCCTTTAAGCTTATAGCGCGGTAGGACGCGTGTCGAATATGGTGGGGGCGTGAAGAGAGGCCACCATAACGCCGGCAAAGATTGGGGGAAGGGTGTCAGGGTGCTGTGTGTGGGTAGCCAAAATGGGCCTAAATGCCCCTTTTAAAACGCCATTGAAGATAACCAGCACAACCACTAAAAGGGGTTTTATTTAATGACCGGGGCTGTTCTCACAAAACCGGACACTGTTGCTACCGACGACGGTTACCTGATGGCTTCATGATTATTACAAGTTTCTTATTATCCTTTTCTCTTTCGCGCCGCGTCGTGACGTTCAGCTGCGTTTATGAACGTTCGTACCCGGCCGCTCTTTAATGAAAACGAAACGCGAGAAGAAAAAGGCGAAGTGCGATGGAATACATTGTTAATTCGTTCTCGCCCCATGAAAGATATTGCTATTGCCGTAGCAGGAATCGTCTTAAATATCTTACGCTCGTCCAGTACGAGGCATTCGTTAATTCTCGCGGCCGAGCATCGGCGACGATAAATCCGACCGCGTATCAGGAAGCATCATCGAACCGGACGATCGCATGCGAGCCAAAACCGATGATGGACACTCTCCTTATGGATTTCGAGTAAAAGCAAAATGAACGTGTAAGTATAGGAGGAGACCGTTCCAAGGTGGTGGGAGACGTATTAGACGGCTGGTAGCTATAGCAACGAAAGAGAAAGAGAGAGACGATGGACACGAAAGCAAAGCAAGGCCGTTGCACCCGAGCAAATCTGCACTCTTGCTAAACCAGCATCCATTCTTCATCGCTCCGGTGGCTTTGGCTCCTCTCCTCCTCTTCCTTCTTCATCTTGGTCTCTCCTCCAGCGTATGGTTCAACGCACTGCTTCGGACTCTCATTTTGGTCGGTTTCCACTCCTCTCTCTTTTTTTCTTCCTTCAACCCTGGTCCTCCTCTCTTCTCGGCTCTTCGCTCTCTCGTTTTAGTCTTATTCGCTTTCTTAAACCCGCCCTCCCCTTAGCTTCCTCCCCGGGGAGGTCGAGGATGAATATTCGATCATGAACGAGCGTCAGAATTTCAGATAAGCGCGATTCTCGTCGTCGTTATTCGCGCGGATCGGAACTCCTGGGGATCAAACCGTGATATAGGCTGACTCGTCCCCAGTACGCGATAATGGCGACGGTGCATTGAAAATCGAGTGTAATGTAAAAAAAAGATTAAGAAAAGCTCGCGTTAAGAAATCAATGTTAAAACTATAACTATTCGGGACGACTAAGATCGTTTCGATACGTCATTCCAATTGCAAACGAGGGAAATGGAGGGAATGGATAATAAAAATGTACGTAAGAAATCGAAAAACGACGAGGATACATATTGATCTTCGGGTAGGAAGGTAGGATCCTTTTTTCAAGGACATGGAAGAGGTCCTGTTTGCCATCTGGCGGTTCCCTGCGGTATCCTTCCTGCCTGCAAAAATATCTTTCGCAGCTTTCTACAGTTCTCGCTGCCGATCCGAGCCTTCACCGGATACAACGAGAACCACTGATACTCCTAAAACTTTTAGACATCATCCTTTCTAAACAAATATTTTCTTTGCGCTTTTAACATCGTAGAGCTCAGCACAGAAACGAAATGATCCTAATATTCCTCGTGCAGCTTAGCTTACAAATCGTTTCAATTAATACTCGGTCTCTCTTGTTTGGTCGACTAATCTTAACGATAATTTTGCACGCGGGTAATCTTGTCGGAAACGGGGAAAGCGCGTTGTAAAAATGGTATGGGACGAGAGACCGTGCGAAGGGGTGTAGCGAAGACAGCACCTACGTCGCCGTAATTGCCGGGTAATTTGTTTAAACGCGATCCGAGTACTCGTTAAACTTGATGGTGGCCTACCTTACCGGTTGAAGAAACCTGTCCGGCGTGGAACGCGAGACGCCCTGATCCTCGGTTGGACCTGCCCGCCCTACCTGCGACCGGCGACGACGCCGAGCAAAATTTCCAAATTACCCGTTAGCGCGTATATTTAATCGCGAGTGGTTCCGCAGAAATAAATCGTGCCGAAGGTAATTGAAGAAGCCAGCTGCCCGAACCCGATCCCTCTTTTAAATATTAACAACGCAATTTATATTGCATCGTGTTAAATTGCAATCTTTAACAGGCTCGGCTGCAGTCTGATGAAACGCGAGACGATTTGCATACCTCGAGACGTAGTTAAAATTATGAATAATTAATCAGGATTTTTGTCGCGTGCAAGAATGCCATGGATCAAATTATATTTAGAGTCAAGGAACGTTAGATTAGAGCTGGGTATTTCCTTGACTTAAACCTCGTTGGATCAAACACGATTCTCAGGTAGACAAATTTACAGTAGCGACGATATAAACAAGGAGAGATACGATTCATTATCGGTGTTATCAAGATATCATCCAGTAGCAATAAAATAAGCAATGCGTAATGATACGATAGAGGAGGGTGGACGAAGAAAGTGCGGCCGTTGCGACAAAAGAGGATAATAACGGCTGGTTAGAAGCGGCCGGCCGAACGGGGCCCGAATGAATGACTGGCAGCTTACACGTAAACAAACAAGTATCAATGCGTCCAAATTGAAACATAAAACGAAATGAATGAGCCCATAAATACTTAGACCTAATGGTAGGGTGCGGGTAAGCTATTGCTCGAGGATCGTTACTTATGCGAGCGTTGCTGAGAGAGAACGCGGCTCGATACCTTTTGTAAATATCCGAACGTCGCGTCGCCTTCGCTCAAACGCTGCCTTCCTTATCAATTCGCTTTTCGTCCGACGCGGCAGGTACAATTTAGAAACCAGTGATAATTACATGTTTCGCGAACGAAATTGTCATAGGTCAATCATTTACAGATTAATGAGAGCAAACACATTCTGAATGTTATAAATAAAAATGTACGGTGGTAAGTAGTATAGGTAGACGATAATGCCGACAATTGAATGAAAACTCACCGCTTGACGCCGACGACGTTGATTCCACTCGTTTTCAAGTCACAGCAGTTACTCTCTCCCCTCTAAACATCCTGAAACGAAGAAGAGCAACAATTAAAAGTCGTGGAGACTGAAATAGTTGTAAGCGACGGGTCGAGGAATTCTACTTTGTTTAAATGCGACTATTGATCTGGAATCGTCAGCCAGTTCTGATCGACCGGTCCGTAAACGAATAATGAACGATTGAGCATCGAGTTTACAATGATTTTCTGTTTCACGGTAGAAGACACTGATGGTCTTTGTGCGTCGTATCGTATACGACATTAAGATTCCGAAGAGGGAGGCCTGACAGACACAGGCCCCGTGCAACGGCGTCGTGATATTCGGTCCTGTTTGCTCGCAACTAATTCTCCGTTCGCTTTTTCTCGTCAGCCATTGAAAATAAAACGTTAAAAGAAAAAAATGCCGACTTCTCCACAGAGAGAAAAAGAGAGAGAGAGAGAGCACAAACCGGGCCGGCGCAGCGGCGCTCCGATAGCGTTCCTCAACGACGGGTATTGATATTGCGGGACTGATCGTCTTTCGGTTTTTCATGTCGGCATTTTTTACCATCCCGAATCAATGATCTTTGCTCGTTACACGCGGTTTTGCCCTTCCAGAAACTGCAAATAATACATAAAAGAGGTCGGTCAACGTTTCAATAAATTACAGTGGAAAATGTTTCACGTACTAATTCCCTAAATAGACGGTGACTTCGATTTAATGAGACCGCGGATATGAAAGGGTTAAAACTATATAGCTTCGTATCGCACGGGACGGTACGAAAAGGTGTCGCAAGATAATTTAACGTCGCTCGTTACGCGCACCTCGAGTGAAACTTACAAGAGGCTTAAGCGCGAGTTAGCAATCAGCGAGACTATCGTGCCGGGATTATGCGAGTCAAGTGTTACGTAACGAAAGACGTCGACCGTACGTATTAATACCCGGCGTCGTTGAACCGAGGATCGTGCCGGCAATAGCGATACATAATGCATTTCACCGTGGTTAGCTACGTACACGCGGCCGCACGACAATGCGATACAAACGTCTATAAGCGCATTACGCGTAAATCGTGGCCATATTTAAAGGGGCTTGCAGGGAAGGGAAGCCAGGCTCTTGAAACGGGGAAGATTTAGGACCGCGGGAAGTACGAGAATAATGCGAGCCGAGAATGTTGCGATATTTTCGAGGATCGTAGAGATAACAATCGTCGATCCACATTGTAGATCCTAGAACAGCTGTAACCGAGTCACGCTCGCTTTGTTTAAACTTTGCACCGTGGAGCTTTCAGCAAATCGGCGAAACGCACTCGTGTAAACGAACAAAAATTAATTCGTTCCTCGACCCGATCGTGCACTTGCTCGCGAGAACCGCGTATTAGCTAATGGCGTCAGAAGTGCAATCTTTGAACAGCGCAATTAAAATCTATAATCGTCTCGCTTCCTTTTATTATGTACACGGCAATCAACTCAACGTATCTAACAATCTTCTAGTATTATGCCCAATTACTGTGCTAATTATTCCTCCTCGATTTGTTTGAATTTAACAAACTCGTTCCGCGAGATTTCAAATAGCAATATAATTACATTACAAAGGACGATTCTTTATTCTATTCTGTCACGATTACATCTAAAGGAATTCCTATTAGGTTTAGTTCCTCAACGAGCAATAAAACTAATTGTTCCTGCGGCAATCTCTCTCATCGACCGTAATATTTCAGAAAACAATACTCGATCCGGCACCGTAAAAAATTGAAACGGATGCGGAGCGGCTTTGAGATACAAAAGAGAGGGGAAAAATGAAAAGTGTCTTTATTAAAGGGGATCCCGTGCCGAATTTGAGCAACTGTCTTTTCCTCCGATCGTTTCGGGTCCACCATCACCGTGATCATCTTCATGGTGGTCGGTTAAAACGAGGCCAGGACTGGATTTAAGGACGTTCTAGGAAGGGGACCGATCCGAAAGAAAAGGGGATTGGTGCCTTTGCGGCCGGACCACCACTGACAACTCCGCCTTTAAAAGAACATCGAAGCGGTTTCGTTTGTTCCAAACGTATTTGAAAACTATTTTTCTAAAATATTTTCCCCTATTTCTAAGATGGATCAAGGCGAATTTATCCTTTACTGTCTATTAATATTATTGAAATTTTTACTTCCTCGCGTCCAGCATTCCTTTCGTCAAGGTTGGTTAGAAAAATTTAGAATGACTAGACTTGTAAAAACTTCAGATTCCGTTCGCGAGACTAAATTATATATTTTCGAAAGCGTCGGATAAGCAAAATACCTGTGCCATTCCGGTTTTAATTGAATTTCCTTGTATTCCTAATCCATCTCCACAAATTTCTCGCACGAAAATATGTCCGTGAAGGAAAAAAAAAAGACTGATCACGATATTCGTAGTTGGGCTGGCTCCATTATTCTCGCACGAATTAGATATTCGGTTCGTGATGCACGTGAGCGTGCGGATAACTCAAGCGATAAGGAATAAATTTACGAGGCTGGCGAAAAAAAGAATTCGAGTTTTAACAATAACGGCATCAGCGGTTAATTAAAAGGAGCCGGGAGCAAAAAAATCTGTGTCGCGAAGGGCAGATTTAACGCGAAAGGGTACGAGGCTACCACGTACGGAGAAGAGAAGTGGGTGATGAATAATGGATGGTACGACGCGACTATCTCGTGCCCGGTATAGCCTGTAGGACTTTGCCGTAATGGTCCGTAAATTGCTGGACCGCAGGGATAATGAAATCGCCGCAGTTGGCTCTGTAAACGCTTCGTTATTACGCCTTCCTCTATTCCCGTGTCCCGATACCTCTCGCGATTGAGAACGCAATTTTCTAATACGGTATTCCTTCGATAAACGTGATGTCGTCGGAGCCGAAAAATCACACAGTCTCAGAGCAATTCGGGGGACAACGCCGTTCAGGTAATAGAGGCACACATGCTATTCCCACTTTACTATATTACTATCGGATAGTCGAGGTACTACTGTACTACACTCTGATGTGTTTTGTCAAAAGCCTGGAACGTAGAAAGAGAAAGAGATTGTGCATCGAGTACAAGACAGAAAATAAGTAGGACTTTTTTTAAGTCCAAAGAATACTGCGTCGAAGTACAATTTCCTGCACATTTTTCTCCCACCTCTACCCTCAGAGTTTATCACATATCCTCCACTGTATTTTCTTTTTTATTATAACAGTACGTTTTTTATCATGATTTTTTTAAACCATAACTCTCCGTACTTGAGCTAGTCAGACGGAAAACCGATTTAAAATCATTTTTGCCGAATGAGAGAATATCAGGCAGCGACAATAAGGGAATCGTGTTGGGACAAAGCATATCTAATCAAAGAGCGGTTGCGACCCGAATCGCGGGGGCAACTAAGCGATATCGTACGCATAATCGTTTCTTTGATGGCCTTAAGTAAGTGCAAGCAGGTAGGTAAGCCAAGGAAAAGGTAAATAGGCGTGCCGCAATGTTTGGACAGAACTACCATCAGGTGGCACGCCCACCTAATTTCCCTAATCTGCCATGCAAATCGGCGACATTAGGACCTCTTCTCTTTATTCTAGTAGAAATTTCATAACAGGTAAAGACACCCGACGGGACACCTCTTTACACAGCAATTCGGTACCCGCAAAATCCGTCGAGGCAAATCCTGTTGTAAAGTTAAACGTCAACACCTAATAATCTCGTTTTCTTTTTCTGTCAATAATTTCCTGCACTTCATAAGAAAGCGATCGTTCGGTACTTCAAATATAATAGAGGAAATCGTGCAATTATTTATGCGCGTGAATGCGCGATCACGCGGAGGGGATGGAGGCGAGAAAATAGCCCGACAGATTTCGGTATGTTCTTGTTGCTCGTCTAATGTCGTTCACTTATTCAAAATTATCAGGGTAACGAGCGTCGCGCGAGAACGAAAGTGAAACGGGACGGGCAGATGGAAAATGAGCATCGCGATTCTACCGGCACGAAGTTCTTGTAATTATTTCACGTTGCTCGCGGTTGTCTGCTTGCCGACTTAATGCGACGCCGTGATGTGCACGTTAATGGTGCCGCGCAACGATAACCGTAGGCGCTAACAAGAAGTGACTGACGCTTGAAACGTTTTAGATTAGCCAGATAGGTTGTCGCGTTTCGTGTACAAACGAACTTCCGGTGCCTGTGCGATTAACGCGATCCACTTGGAAAATATACGTGTTTTTTTCCACGCTAATGAAGATATCCGACGAAATTCGAGATTCTCGTACGATATTTGACGAAAAGTTTGCACCCCTTTCAAATTGCAAGTCAATTCTCGTATTTCCCTTCGCATCGTCGATGAAAATCCGATCGATGGCAAAGGGAACAAATTGTGAAATATAAAGAAATGCAAAGCATCGTCGGTAGTTCGGAAGGAACAACTGAAAGATGCATATCTGCAACCCGTCCAGGCTTAGACTTTGTAATATTACGTACGACTTCTGTTACGGGTTAACTGTACGTGCGATCATAGAAACAATAGAGGTGAGATAGGATCGCAGAAACAGAAGTCGTGGATTATCGGGTAGGAAGGAGCGTTGCTCCTAGATACGTACAGCTCGCCGCAGCGCGCGTAGGCTTGAACAGGCCCGCGTATACGTACACGAGAGAGTGGGCTGGCGAAGCTTTTCATCAAGCGGGTTCATCGGGGCCAAGAGGAGCCTCAGGAATGTACTCGATCTAAAGAAGTGCTGGGAGGCTCGCGGCTGGAGCCGAAAAGAGACGGGGGAAAGACGTGTACACGTACAGGCCGCGAGAAATGGCAAAAACATGATCCCCGCATTAATACTATCTCCTTTTCTCTCGCCTGCACCATCGATCACGCTGTTTTTTTATAGCTCGGAACATTGTTGGAAACTACCGTGGATTTCTCTCTTTACGTATTAACACCTAAACTGCGAAAGGCAGTCCACGGTTGATTACAATTGTACCGGACACGAGGGAACTTGAGCGCGTGGAGCGTAAAAAGCAGCGTGGAAATCGTTAAGATTATCGGAATTTGGCCGATGAGTTTATCAAAGATCTCGGAGATATTTACTAGGCGTGCAGTTTTCTTGCTACTTGCGAGGAAACAGCGTACGGGGGTAAAACATTTATCTGATGTATAACGCGTTTATAAGTTCCGCGGAGACGACGAGAGGCAACGTGAAACTCAAGCTTAAAGTACCCGGCTTGATAGGCAATGAAGTGTAAGTGGATATGTTTCGTGGTCTGCTAAAACGCGATGATATCGAGGATTCTCCTCTGCCTACCGGTGAAAATAAATGGATACATCAGAGACGCGGGTAAACCCCGGATAGCGTCGTCGTTTGCCACTGTTTTGTCAGCGGGATAAAAAGAGTGCAATGGAAAAGGCGCGGATGCAAATTTATTTTTAAGAACCGCGTCGCCTCTCTCGTCGCTAGGGATAAAGGAACGGTTAAAAATACGATCAAACGAATGCCTCCTCGCGACGATTGAGCAGAGTAAATCGCACGCGTAATTCTCGTAAATAAGTTCTCGCCATTGTTCCAACAGCGGCGATAACAACGGCCGGTGCATAATCAACGGCGGGCTAACGTTACATTACAAAATTTTAACGATCCTCTGCGGTTCGGGAATGCCCGGAATAAGACCGCGAGGAGTCAGACAAAAACGAAATTGATATAACCGCGAACCGCGTGAAAAATTGGCTCTGAAAAAAATCTTGCGCAAGCTGCAACCTCCCAATTATCTTTACGCGCTCGTTATTTTTAACACCTCGTTCTTTTAACGTTCGTTCATTCATACTCGATCCAATATATCGTCTTAGTGTTACATACTCGTTTCGACTGCGAACCCCGTGGCGCCTCCCACACGTGTAATAACATACATTATATACGTTTCTTGCTAAAACTGAAATCTCGAATCGTTTCAAATATCGTTCCTCGTCTCGTTGATAGATCGAGGGGTTGAGAACTGAATGTAAAATATAAAACAAAGTGAAATACGCAACGTAGGAAGGAAAGAGGATACGAAGAGCGTGCAAGAACAAAGAAATACTGAATGTAAAAAACTGAAAATGGTGTAGGACTACGAGTGAACTTAATGCTAAAGAAAAATGAAACAAAAACGTGGAAAAAGTACCTGAGGAATGTTGGCAAGGCGCGTATGTAGAGTAAAGTCGGACGATGGTTGCTAAGGTTGCAACACTGACTACCGTGGTGCATCGGGGCTCCAGCTGACACGCAAGATGGCTGCCCGGTGGCCAAGGGCGTGGCCGTGAGGTCACGGTGAGCCTTTCCGCACGGTTCACGAAAAACGTTCTTTAAACGGAACCCTCGCGAAAGAGGAATGCAATTCACCACCGAGGAAAAATTCACCGAGTTATGACCTCGCACTTCCAACCTGGGGCACCCCGGTTTAAGCTCACCCACGTTGTTGTTGCACACGACGCGACGCGCACGCCGTGAAACACGCCACGGCAGCCATCTTACCCATATTCTCCTTCCACCGTACGCGCACGGTCCATCTATCGCAGCCTCCCTCGCAACGGTTCATCCTTATTCTTCGCCCGGCGAACCTTTCTCTCCGACCTTCGCCTTCGACTAGCCCGCGAGACCGCCTCTTCGGCTTCGCAGTTAGAGAATCTCGGATGCGATGTACAAAATCTTCTCGAGGCAAGCCACGAGACCAGCGAGCTATCGCTTCACGAATAGACGACATGTTATATCATTTATAATGCGATTTCTTATTCGAGGCATCGCGGCCTATTTCCGTGAACAGCTAAGTAGTCGCAACGTAGAAGCAAGCTGAGGGACCACAGGCGGAGTAAAAACAGAAGATGCGGGTTTGCTCGTCTGTGGCATCACACAAACGGTATCACTTTGCTGGATAGCACGCCTGTGGCATCGCATAAGCGAGACGATTCGTGACTTTATATTATAGAAACAGTCCAACGGCAAACCTCGCGACGTAACACGTCTAAGAAAGCGAAGCCGTTAACGATCGATATTGTTTGGTTGTACACACGTGCCTCTGTTACGATGGCTTCTTCTATACTAACTGAAGTTAGAACAAGGGAACAACGGATTCTAGTATAAAGCTGAACATTTTAGCTTCCTATACAGTTGAAAAGATTTCCCTCCAACACGATTAATATGATTTTATGGACACTAATTATTCGGTGTAACTGAATTGCATTTAACTGCTGGTTTTATGGATATCAGAAATAATGTAAGAAGAAGGATTAGCCATAGACATACAAGGAAACGCATTATTTTTATAGCACGAAGATCCAAAATTCCCCTCTCACACGCAACCCCTGTGTGTTCTCCCCTCTATCACCCCGACTACTACCCCTGCGTGTCGACTGTGCTGTGCGACAGCGTCGGGACGCACGCAGATACCCGTGCGTGTCTTTTCGTGGAAAACGAACGATCGAATCTCGAGGATTTCGGAGCGTCGCGCTGAGAAGAAAAAGAAGAGGGAAGCGACGAGGAACGGCAGGAGTTTAAAAATATTTGGGGTAAGTGTAGACGAAACACGGCAGTATGCGATTGCGTTTCTGGGTAGAGTCGGCTCTCGGTTCTTCCTCGAGGCAAGCCGCGACCGGTACAGGCAGTGGGAGACGAAACGGTGGAGGGAGACCCGAACGGCAGCCATTATGATCGCGCCGTTCGTCTCGCTCGCACGCGTTTCTATATCAAATACGTCCGTCGCAGTCCGCGCTTGCGTGCCTCGTTCCGCCTCGCTCCGTGAATTTCTTCTTCTTCTTCTTCTTCTTTCCACCCTTTGACACGCGCCGCCGCCCGATTCCCGGAGGAGCAAAACACTTATAGATTCGAATTCGAGGCATGGTTTAATCCCTCCGACTTTCGCCATGTACTCTTTGCTCGCGAGGGAATATCGTTCTTCCTTTCCGCGGTATTCTCCGGCCGCGTGGCTCATTTTTAACGAAGAATAACGGAAAGTTATCGATATTAGCTGCTCTTTAACCCTGTCCATTTTGCACGATTTTATTTGAAAACCACCTTCGGCTCTGAGGAACATCGTAAAACGTACAGCCGCGGGTGGATATAAATTTCATCGCACCTATTCCGATATTATACCGTTTTCAATACTGCAGCTATATTTTATAAATTCATTAATTCGCCGTCGCGTCGCGGTCGAAAAATTTCGCCGTGGATTAATTGCCGTATCCATGCTTTCATCTATATAGGTAAACGGAGAACCGATATCCCGAATGTATGCGCTCGATAACGCGGCATTTATTATGCGAACGATAGTAGGTATCGCATTTGCGTTCAATTTATTCCATAGCGAGTGCGGCGATTGTAAATTGAATACGTGACGTATCGTTTACGAGCTCGACTAATTTGATGCGCATTTCGAACAATTAATAAGCGATACCGTGAAATTGTCGTCCGTACCGGTGTTTACCGATTTCAAGAATTTTTCTCTTTACAAAATGATTTGCGCCGCGCGTTTTATCCGAGCAAGTGATCGGCCAGGGTTAACACTTCGCGTATTTGCGATGCCCGTCCCTTGACGTTGTCCGAAACGAATTTCACCTGGGCGTGTACCGTGAAACCAGTCCTGTTACATCTCGCCGCATCTGCGTACGCTGATAACAATCGCGAGATTGCACCCTTCGCTTTTTCAACCACGCTAAGCGAATTAAAATTAATAAGCGCATCGAGATTCTGTTACTCTTTTTTGCTCCGGTAATTTTAACAAGGGGAATAAATTAAAATTTCATTTCTCGCGTCTCGTAATTTTCACGCGCCACAAAGTCATTTATATATAGCCTCGCACCGAAATTAACAGTTATCGTACATCATTCTCCAAATTAATAGCGACGGACACCTCTTGTGAAAAACTATAGAATGCGCGGCGAATACGTTTATTTATTCGCTGATTGCAGTTTCTTGCGTAACGGAGATCCTCTAAACGTTGAATTTCGGTCGGAGGAAGCACTCCGGCGAGGAGCAATATCAAAGTTTTTCCCGGCGCGTCTCCGCCATTAGCCCCAAACGCGTTGTTCAGACTTACTGCATATTGATCCCATCAATCACGCCTCCTGCTTTCTCTCCCTTTCGGTCTTTCCTTTTCGCCCCTGTTCCCGGTATAAATCCGAGAAGTTCCCGAACCGTTTGGTCGATACTCCGAGTGCATGCGTGCGCGCAATAAAAATCGAGGAACGGTCGCGTTCTTTATTAAAAAGAACGTCTAATCGGATTCCCGACGGCTCTCTTCTTCCCCTGTTTTCCTTTCTCTTTTTCGTTCTCTTAACGAGAACGAGCATGGTTTACGATGAACACGGACTTAATATCAGGTTTATGAAACCCTGCTTCCGAGCAACGCATTGAAAGCGTTATGTCCGTTCCGGAGGAAAACCACGTTTACCGATGTTGTATCGCGAGAGTATTTACGATTTCGAATGCGGCTGCGAACGTTATTCGGGTCACGCTTTTATGCAGTTGATAATCTATTGTTTGCCGTCGCACTAAATATTCATCATCCTTTTCCTTCAGAAAACTATGTCGCACTCAAGCTGGAGCTGCTATTTATTCGCTTTTACAACGCTCGTTGCGTTACACAATTTCGACCCGTCGTCGTTAACAATCTTGTAACGCGTACCATTCGTCGCTGTGTCCATATGTAACGATTTCGAGCAATTATTCATACGTTCATGATTATAATTTAGCGTCGATATCATCGATTTGAATCAACAGTTAACAATCGTGTTGCTCACGGGGCAGCGGACTGTTAATTTACATTAGCTCGTTTAGAATTCATAGCCGCTGGTTGTTAAATAATAATTAGAAAATTAAGTATGAGACGCGAGAATTAACGGCGGATTCGGTGTTGAAATTTGAAGAATAATCCGTGACGAGGAGAACGAGCAATCTGGTTGCACTTTTATGCGCCGTTTGGCACGCCGAGACGCACGTCGTGCCTATAAAACGCATAAAACGTCAGGTATAAATGGGCCGGCCGGCCGGCCGCGCAACTCCTTCGAGCGAACCTTTTAAAACGCGCGGGCGCGAGCGAGCCGCCGCCGGTCGTCGCCGAGATTTCAGTAAAAGTTACCTTTTGTTTGATAGCCAACTAAATCGGCCCGGCAACCCCCTAATGCGTCATTACTGTCGGGTTTTACGGCCGCCTCGTATCATTTCACTTAAGTATATTGATATGGCAACGAGTTCTTGACCTGCCTCAACGCCAACGAGCTCCCCCGTTCGTACTTATCCTATGTACAACGCGTCCGTCACCGGGACTCCGTCCCTTGCACTTTTTTGGCACTTCGACCGTAGAGAAATGATCGTTTCCGGGAAATGTGGAGCGCGCATTATCGTAAACCACCGCGGAGCTTGATAGTTCCTTTAAATTTCTTTCATGTCCGACGGTATTGCTGAATATTACTCATACGATATAAATGTATCATTAGAAGGATTAGAGGATTTAATATCTGAACAACTGTTGAAATTGTTTCGCGAGATTAACGTCGTAAAAAAATGGGAGCGAATGATCTATGGGCAACGTTTCCTCGACTGATAACAGTTATCTCCTACCGTTTCCAGAATTCACCCGATGAAATATGGATTTACTGAGGATAACCTTTGTAACATTTCGTGAGCGAACAGAACCACCTTGTCTTCCGCGTCTGCATTTTAATCGCAAGACGTAACGCGAGATATATAGTTTCACAAGCCCGTAATTATACAGTCGCCGATTTCTCGAAAAGATCAAACGGGAACTTACTCTTCGTAGAACTTCTGCTTGTATACACGCAGCACAAAGAGGCCCGATTCTACTTCGACATCTCGTTGCATACCGAGTGCAGATTACAAGGTAGATACTATAAGTGGTTAGAAAGCAAGATGTCGGCCGTGCTGAGCATCGTGCTTATTATCAGCAACGTGTTATCACGAAAGCGCTCGACTTTATCTCTGGAGAGCCGCATTCTTCTGCTTCACGTTCACGCACGGACGCTCGGAGAGTTAAATGGGACGCTTTTTTCGACTAACACCGCGTTATAGAATGTATCGGAGCGAGCGAACCGATGCATGGTGTTCAAGCCACGTTGGTCGACACCGAACTAACTCTTGCAACCCTAAGAGATTCCCTTCAGCGGGCGACGTCCTTGGAAAAAATGTCCAGCCTCGATGAAGGGACGCGATGGAAAAAAAGCAGAAACCCCAAAATGGGCAATTGTAGGGTTTACGAGGCCGAGGCGAGCATAAACGTTTAGTCTCAGTCACGGGCCGGAGATCCGACGGCTCGGCATGACCACTTCCGACGGATGGCTGTCGCGCTCTTTACCTGTTATCCAAACTCGGTGACCCTCTATGGGCCTCCATAAACCTTGACACTTGTTCTTTTTAGTAAAAAGGATATCTTCGATCTTATTATCAAATTCGTATTTTCAAATAACTTACAATACTCGAGTGAGATCAGTTCTCTTCCTGTAGGTTCTTATCTCCATTTTATATCACTTAAATGTTTGAATACCTAATCAATTCTGTTCACCAACTTCAATCTAAACGCGATTTATAAGCGAATAGAGTTGACGCGATTTAGAAAACTTGAAGCATTTCGTATTGAGAATATTAGGAGATCGTTGCATCGAGAAGAAACAAGTTGGGCAATAACCATTGGAATGTCGAAGGTTTACGAGGTCGAGCGAATCGTGGAAGCGTCTGATTGTCAGCGCAACGACCTTCGTTTACCTTTTTAACGTCCACCCCCGGAGTCAGCTGAAGCTGTGACCCTTTATAGGTGCCCCGGCCATAAACACCCTCTCCGTCACCCCGTTAAACGTTTTTTTAGCCAAAGCGGCCGTTCCTGACAACCCTTGAGAGACCTCGGGACCCCTTGTCCCCCATTTTTTTCTTTGACCGCCACCGTGGCGAAGAGAAGGAGCCGCACTATTGCAGGAAACGCGGCACCCCGACTATTCTTTCCCGAGGTTTTTACGAGCAGCCTTGAAATTCCTCGCAATTTCGTAACTGCCGGGTTACCGACACTTTTTTACGGTCTTTTTGTGGCCGCGAAGAAACGAGACAGAAAGAAAAAGAGAGGATAGTCGAGGGAGCTCGAAGGAGTTCGTGAAACACGAAGGACAGTTGCGAGTCCTTGACGAGGCTCCCTGTTTGGACAATTGCGACGACCGTGAGAGTAATTGCGGCCGATTTTTAGGGAGTCAGGTAAAAAGCGCGATTTGAAAAAAGCAGCCACGCCAGTCTCGAGTTCGTCTTCGTCGAAACGGTTGGTCGATTTTTTTAGCGAGTCAGTGCAATAACGGTATTTCGATAGTAATTTCCACGCCAGAATTGGATGCCGATTCGTGAATCACGGTCGATCGCCCGCCATGTACTCAGGTAACATTATTAAGACCTTACAACAAACCTTTGCTGTGACGCAAATTGTGATCCAGTAACATTCTATATTAAAACGCGTAGCTACTTGAAGAGAAAAATTGTTCGATTCCAATA
The DNA here is from genome assembly GCF_001652005.2 of Ceratina calcarata. Lineage (NCBI taxonomy): Eukaryota > Metazoa > Arthropoda > Insecta > Hymenoptera > Apidae > Ceratina > Ceratina calcarata. Next base: position 752,621 of record NW_017180156.1, read on the forward strand.
AAAGGCACAATCGAAATCGATTAGCTACAGGCGATTTCTTGCTGTAATTCTTGCAGTCTTGTTAGCCACTTAATTAGACCTCGATTCGCGTTTCTTCGCTGTTAACTCTCGCGGTATAATACGATCGCTTTTTCCTCCTACGTGTCGTTGCAAATTGCCTTGAACCCTTCGCCCATCGGATTGAGACATCTGCGCTACGGAGACTGACGTGCACGCGATGCGGATCATACAAGGTTGGGACGTGACGGGAATTATCGGGCGACTGGTTGCATAAAAGTTTAAATAAGGCAACGATCGCTCGAGATTAACTCCGAACCGGGACGCAGATGGTTTCTTTCGTGCCGGATCGTGGGCTCCGGGGCTCCTGTTTCATTGCGCAATTCCTCTCTCGGTCGCGCCACGGCAACAAAGCACGGCTATCTCGGCTCTACTTCTCGGCAACCCGATATTCAGAGAGGAAGACCGCCACCATTTATTGAAAACTGGTTGTTTCGCCCGTTACCGGCGACTTTTATGCGTCGTGTACCGCCGTTCGTTTCGGGAGACTCGCATACCTCTTCTCCCCGTCTCTCTCGCCCCGTCCCGGCCCTTTTTCTTCCCGCCACTTGGCAACAACCCGTTAATGCATCCGCGTCGTCTCTCCGGCGAGTGTGCACACCGGCCGATAAATAATTCAGTCTCTTAACCAGCCGACAGAATTGTACCGGTAACGTAATGCCCGGCGTAAGCTGCATAAATAGTAATCATTTTCATCACATTACCGACGCGAATATTCGACTAGTTACAACCAGCAGCCGCGGTAACGTCCGCCCGTTAACATCGTTGTTTGTAAAATCATTCATACCGAATGCGAGGGCGGTGAAACTTTCATGCGGTCAATCTAAATAATGCAGCAACGGGTGGCAGCCGACCAAAAACGCATACACACGTATAACGCAACCTCGCTGTGTAATACCTGGCCCGATCGAACTGTCTCTTATCGCGAGTTACCCAAATTTACGCAAGACGATGTCCTATACGTCGAGAGCATTAACACGTCTGACTAATGATCGACCCTAACTACTTAAATGCATTTTTCCGGTAAACCGAACAAGATTTTAATTACATGGCCGTAGTTCCAATATTTGTACGACTAGTATCGTATAGCAGTGGTACTTACACAATGGTCACACCGTTAATTCCCGCGGTCTCCGGTAGAAATGGCGCGTCGACTCGAAAAAAAAAAAACAGTTTGAACGACGGCTTAGCGGGCACGACACCCGTAGATCCTCGCCGGTGGTACATTTATCCGCGGAAACAGGAAGCATTGCTCCTGCGCGAATGGGTAAATAGGTATCGATAGATGCATAAAGCCGGGTGGCAGAGAGGCCGCGGCCATTCGCATTGTGCCCGTCGGTAGGGTGGAGCTTTCCGCGGATATACATACGCGGGGGAGCGAGCGAAAGGCGGCCAGGGTGAAAGAGAGATAACGATAGAATACGGGGAAGGGGGTTACGGAGGGCGAGAGAGGAAACGGCGAGAGAGCAGCGGCGCGGCGCGACGCGGCGGTCCATAACACGCGGTAGTAACTAACCGGATTCCGGTGGGCTATGCGCGGCAGCAGCATCGCCCCATACGGCGTAGAATATGGGGAATCTATGGGCTCATATCCACGACCCAAACTGTACACTAGCCAAATGGACGCGGCAATAACGGCCCGTTAACGCTAATTCGCGGAATTCTGATTGACGACGGCCGCAGGGAGCGCCGCCGCCCGGCGGCCCCTCAATTTCTCTCTCCTCTCTCTGAAACCCCGAACCCGCTTCTCTCCTCGGCTTCTACATCCTCCATGGTCGCGATCGTCGCCGCCGTCGCATGTTTTTAGGCCTCTCAGTTCCATCCTTCGACTTTCCCAACGTGTGCTCCAAGATTTTTTATACCCTCCCATTGTATCGTTAAACGAATTATTCATATTGTTTTATAAATGATCTGAGTTGTATGAATGATTTCTGGTATCGGTCCCTTTGACCGTTCATCTCCGACGCCGCCTGTGCGCACCCTCGGTACACGCGCTCGCTCACCGGCTGCTTTGCACCACGAATCCCAAATGCGAGGCGAAACATCGAGTCGCAACCCTAAAACCCTCGGCCGTTGTATTCCCCTGGCCGATTCGATTGTCTTCACTTCCTTCAGTTCTTTACGCAGTGTTTTCCATTATAAGTACAGTCGGAGACTAATTTGCATCGAGTTATTTGTTACGCGGAATCACGCGACTCAATGGGAACATTCATTTTCACGACACGCTAGAAGCTTTCCTATTATCCGCAGTATAATACATGTATTTCGGCGAATAGTCTAGCAACTACTTTTTGAGCTCGAATGACATCTGCCGTTGCTCGGAGCGCGCCGTGAAAAGCATTTTTTACGGTTCGATGAGATCACCATTTTAATTACATTCCTGAACGGGAAACCTATCGGCGAATGAACATTGCGTGGCGCTCGAACCTTCCAATTAAAGCCGACCGTTTGCCGCATTTCACCGTTTATTTATAGACACGCGGGTTAACGCGCACGCACGCACGCTTTGGATGCCGGTACCCTCGTAAACGTGTCGACGTTTCGCAAAACGCGTAGAGTCGCCAGAATTCGCCAAGAGGGTAAAATTACGCTTCCGCGCGGTCCCTCGTAATTTCTGACCTGTTCTCTACTGACAGTTCCGGCTAAAATTAATATTGTTAAATCAGTGTCAATTAAGCCGAAAATTCAGATACACCTAACACCGTGATCCAGCGATTCAATTAATTATACAAATATATGGAAAATGTAGTTCAGATTTCCGATATAAAATTACGCTCGGTTTATTTCCGATGAATAAGGGACCGAAATAAAGAAAAATCGACGAAGGGACCAGTTGGGCCAGTTCGCCATTTCCAGCCGGCAAGAAACGAAACCGTAAACCAAGTCTTCCGACCTACTGTGCGGATCTCATACGGGCATGGTTATCGCTTATGCTTAATTCTCTAATTTCAATTAACGAAGAAATAGTCGAGCTCTGATGCGAATCTCCCTGGGTTAACAATTTCCTGCTGGTTTCGAGTTTCGTTGCCCAGATAAATCTGGCAAAGAAGAAACGACACGAGATTCGTCCACATGTGTCTCGTTACGAGCTAGTTTTGGGATCGCCGGTGGCCGCGGATTAGGGCAACCATATGGGTAGCAGGTACCAAAGCCTCTATCCCCAGGAATATTGCTGGATAAGAGACTGGACCCAATTAAAGCGCTAATAACAACCGTTGCCCGACCAACTTGCGTTCTCCCTTTCACGTTGCTTCGCAAACGCACACGCGAATTAGCCGTCGCTCGAATGTTACCAACTTTCGTAGGATTCGCAAAAGTTCAGCCCCTCGGGAAATTATTGAACATTGGAAAAAAAAACGACTTTTAACATCTCGTGATTCACTCGTATCACCGAAGCATTAATTACAATTTTTCTTATTTCATCGTCTGAACCGCATTTCAAGTTGCATCACGATCTTCCACGATCAATGGAGTGTAAACAAAAACTCGCACCGATCAGCGTGATCGACTGGCTTTACGAACCTGTTCAGCGATTACGTTGATGTGAGAACCGTGTCAAACGTGACGCCACTCTTAATCGCAACGAACGGGCATTGATTCGTGAGAAAACCGCCATTTCGTACACGCCTCGCGCGTGTAAATCGTTAGATAATCAGGTGTCTCTGGCGAGGATTTACGCGCACTTGGCATTCCTATGTGTTCGCCATGGGTGGTCGGACGTACGTCCGCGTAGATATTAGGAAGCGATGCTCTTACGTCTTGCAAACGGAATTAATTAGCTATGGATACCGTAACGAACCTCGTTCAGGAATTTCCAAACGCGAGGAAAAACTAGTTTGCGTAGAAAGAAATTGAATGTTCAACGACATGACATAATTATCGTAGCTGCATATGCGTTTATGCGAATGAACCTTGTTAAGTACGAATTTTATTAAAACTTTATCGCCATTTGCAATTCGTCGTACATTACGTTAAGATCTTAATTGAGAAACTGTCAACCGTGATTTTAATTTTTGTCGGCGAGAATATCATAAGTAGCAAGGCTATATACCAGCAATTACAACCTTGTTAATTACGTCCAATGGGCAATCGTAGAAATGCTCGTTAACCACCATCAATCCGCGCGTTTTACGTTGATTCCAAGGGATACGAATACGTCGCAGCTAGCTGTAAGTAGTATACTCGTTTGACCTATACGCCATCACGCGTTCTCGTCTCCGCGTTATCGTTCGCATATCTAAGCTTTTGCCACGCATTTGTAAATCTTTCGCCTACGTGTCGCGTTAAACTTCCGAGTGTTACAATCGCCGATTCGAAGAAAGTTATTTGCGGATGGACACCGTTGCGATTTATGATTCTCGTAGGTAAACTTTATCGGCTTTAAAGCGATGAGGAACGCGTGGCGTGAAATACGTCTTACATTTCTCATTGTTGTGACACATATCGGATGTTTTACCAAGGAATCATCGGTCGAACAAACCTCGTTCACAAATTAAAATTCACTGACGTATTTATGCATTTGTTAAAATCCTCTAAGTAGAATTTCTTGATTTATATAAATTAAGCTTGACTGTCGGGAGTCGACTCGACACTCAATTAGGGACGCGATTTCTCGTTCGACGTAGGGGAATGTTCGCTTTCGAGAGCTGTCCAGAAAGCGTTTCAGTCGCTCTTTTGTTGCCTGGAATGGTCACCGGCGAGCAGTTTCTCCAGCGTCACGTAAGAAGCGTCCACGGGATCAGATCTAAAGGGTAGTGTGCACGTATATGTATGTATACGTATATATATATATATATGCATATACATAGATATATACAGGCTGAATCGTTCCGTGTACGTAGAAGCGCGGCCGAGATTCCCAGGAAGATGAAAGGAGGAGAGGAATCGGCGCTGCACGTGCAGGTAAAACCTTCTTCGAGGGCTTCGCCTCGTGTCCGGCCTACGTTGCCCGAATGCATTAATCACTCGTTCGTATAAGCGTGCATCGGCTCCGCTTCCCTTGCAGGGTCTTACCGCGCTCTTCGCGAGCTAGTCACGCTTTCGCTGTCGCAGCCTCTCTGAAAATGCGCTCGCCATCTTCTCGTTGGCGAGCGCATCATCGGTACCGTGCGTATTTCGGCTTTGCCGCGATAAATATTCATGCCGCTGTCCGTTTCGCGACGTACGAATGGACGGTAAACAATTTTTAACGTCCCGAAAGTGCGCTCGAACCGGAAGAGAAAGAATGATAGAATGAAACGTGCTTAGCCCGCGCGGTGGCACGTCGTCAGAGGTGTATATCTCAAAGAGATTCCGTGCCGAGGCGTATACAGTAAACTCGGTTATCATAGCAGCGCGCATTATCCGTGAAATCTAATTGCTGATATACCTACGTGAAACAACGCCCGGTGTCTTAGGTTAATGCGACGCCAGGCTCTGATATGGTACCAGCAACGAATGCAGCGGCCCCGGGATGAATAATTCAAGCCACCATGGCGGCGAACGCGGCGCAGCCCTCTCTTCTCCTCTCCTCTCCTAGCGGGAGAGAGAGGAGAGCTGTTTCGCGCGAGCGTTGCGCCAGAGGAACCTCCAAGAGCATTCCTGCACGCATTCGCCCAGCTCGCGATTGTAAATCTCGACGCTGCGCCCTTATGGCGGATGTTATGCGCCAATGAGCACGCGGGATGAAATACGCGACCTTGCTTCACTCGCCTTCCCCTTGTCACCAACTATGCCACGATCGAGCTTTCGCATTGCACTTTTCTATTGCACTTCGGAGTTAGATAGTAGCTGATTTGAATGGCATTCTTGTAAATCGACAGAGTAGCATTGCCTACGTTTATGAACATCAACAAAAACTTTGCCCCGGGATTTTCATTAAGGGAACGGAAACGCAGGACCGCGAAAGCCTCGAGCGAGTGTAATACATCGTTGGAACTCCATCGTCACTCGATAAAGATCGTAATTCATCGCGGGCGTGCATCGATCTCCCGTGCATCGACTAGCTCGAGGTTTAATAATTCGATAAAATTCCTGACTGCAGCGTTGCTAATATATTTCACACTAATTATTATTATAACTCTATTTTCCTTTCGATCGTTTTGCTGCCATCGAACAAGATTTACCGTCTGTTTCTTCGAGTGCGCGATTTAAATTTTAAATGAAACACGTTCGAATTGATGAAACGAGAAAAATGTCTTTACCTCGGTACCTGGTAATTGAATGTTACGCCATTTATATATTTTCGACCGGATTACAAATGAGACGATATTAGAGAGGTTGCACGTATGCACGCATCCTGAAGTTTGCGCAATGGCAACAACCCCGAGGCGTTCCTGGCTGATAAATAATCGATTCGCGACGGTCGTCCTCGGGGATAAATCGAAGGGAGCAGGCTCATCCGTCCGGGACATCGGACAACGCACGAAAACGTATGGGGGCGTTTGGTATATAGCGAAAGAGAGCCGAGGCTGTTTACGGTGGTTCGTTATACACTGACGAGGTTGTACGAGGTTATACGAGGTGGTAGATATGCAGCACGGTATCTAAGAGGGGCAGTAGCGATCGTAATTCTCTCTGGACGACTCGCGGTGTGTTCCTTTGCGCCGTTTCTCCCTCTCTCTCCCTCCCTCCCCTCGTCTCTCTTCCTCTCGGTGTTGGTGTCCGAGAGGTAAGCCCGGATCATATTCTTAACGAGAGTGTTTTACGATCAGAAGAGCCTTTATCTACGGCGGTGTTGTTGGCGTTATCCAAGACCGAGACCGAAAGGGAGTCGAGCGTGAAAAAGGGGAGAGAGAGAGGAGAGAGAAACCGAAGGCACGTCCGGTGGTGGAGACGAAGGCGGCCGTGATGTATCTCGCACTTAGCCAAGCCACGCCATAGTTGGGTTAGCTTTTTTATGCGTTGTCACGGTATCACGCGCGTGTACCTATGCCGTGTGTACGTCGATCGGCGTGTACCCCGTTTCGTCCGCGGGGATCTCGATCGTTTGTAATTGTCGCCAGGGTTGCGTCGTCGTCGTCGTCGTGTAGGTAAAACCGAGACGCGATAGGAATGGCTGAAGTAGAGACTCTCGCCGTGTTTGACAATGACTACGGCTGAGAAATAGGTTGCTCCGATACGGGAAAACGAGGCTTGTAACTCGTTCGAAAGACAACACTGTTCCCGTTTCTTATCCGAGAAAAGAATTCCAGTTGACGAGAACAGTGCCGCTATTCTTCAAACCGATTGAATAGGCGACCGAACGCATCGATCGTCCTCGATACGATTGATGTGGTTCGTACTCGATCCTCGCTTATATAGATCGCGAGGTAAACTTAAAGACACCTCTGCGAGAATAACAGCAGGTCTTTCTTTGCCGACGACGCAGACTACTTGAATAATGGACAGTAATTTGAAAATGTATAAAAGGGCGAATCGGGTCGTCGACCGAGGACTTCCTGGTCCCTCGAGGGATGGACCCGCGTCCCTCTACCTGGAAACGAGTCCAGGTATTGGCGTCTCTTGCATCGCATCGATGGGAATTAATACGTCGTCGAGCGTTACCAGTAAACTGGCATCCGTCGCGGTTATCTTTATGCGCGACGAGAGCTTTCATCAACCCTTTCGGGACGCGCTTATTCAAATGAGACGTTATGCCTCGAAGAGCACGATACGATAAAGAGATAATTCAGCACACGTACGGGTGCATCGTTATTGCAATTATACGTAAATGAGACGATTACGTGTTCGGCCATACAAAAGACGATCGCATCAGGACCGCTGTTTTCGTTCTCGTTCGGGTCTTTAACTCGACTTGATATTGTTTTTCATAAACCTCGTCCACGAGGTTCTCGCGAGGAGATCTGGGAACGAGGATCTCGTAACTTAGAACCAGATACGTACAGAGTCTAGAAGAGATTTGAATTTCCTTTCACGGGGGTTGTTCGCAGGGAGATCATTCACCCTGTACACGTGCACGCGGATAAGATCCCATGAATACGTACCTAACGTTCGCTAATTTGCATACGCGAGAGAAACCTATCGTTGCGTGTACGCGTACGCTCATGTACAGGGTGTACCGAGCATCTTCTGCTCTGGTATCCCCAGCCCACACCCTTTGTACTTCGCACGTGATTAATAGGCCATTTGTTTTACATAATGTTTGTCTTGGACATTACAATTTTATAGCCAAACCGATGATTTGAGTGCTTATTGTAGAAAATAATTGAAGGAAACTGTGTTGCATTTTCGAATCTAAAGCATTGACGTACTTGGAATATTTATTTCTTATTTTTGATAAAAATTAAAGTTTCAACAATGAACGAAACATTGAAACTCACGGTACGTAGATCGTACGAGTGTATATGTAGCCTGAGAGTGGACAGGACATCGCTCATGGCGCTCCCTTCGTCCTAAAGCGCTACGTTACAGGGTGGTTGGGAGCACTTACTTCGTTCTCGTACTCTTGTACCTTCGTTATCCACTCCCCATTTATCCTTCACGTGATTCAACGTGTACGTGTACGAGTACACCTTTTACTTCTTCTTCGTCGTCTTCTTCTTCTTCTTCTTTCTCCTCTGTGTAATCGGAGAACTGCGCGAGCACCATTACCCGAAGCGACCCGGTTCAAAAGCCAGTCGAAGTGCTCTGAACGCTCTCATCGTATCCGACTAGACAGTTTCTCGGTTTTTATGAAAATTTTACTAGCTGGACCTGTTGAATCTCGACAAGTTTTTGCGAATCTACCAAAAGTTTTTACTTCGCATGAATCGAGTTATTTATACAGCTGGACTCGCGGATCACATCGTAAGAATGTATTTGCTAATACCATAAATTCTGCTTCTCGAATCTCAATTTTTTTGCCTACACGTTGCAACTGTACAGGAACATTTTAGTGGCGTGTAAGTACTAAGATTGTTTCCTGATCTTTGACTTCAGGGCGCCGGTCATAAATAACGGACAGACGTTTCCTTCGGAACCGGCATATGCTGTGTGCCGAATTTTTCTCGGTCAGTCGTTCGAAAAGCGAGTGGGTTCGGTATACTTTTACAGCGTCGGATCGGAACTACGGTAGCGAAAACCAGGCTCCCGGTTATTTTCTAATGCCGAGTAGTACCGGTGGTTTGGTTTACGAGGCAATAAACTGACGTCACAATAACCAGGAGCACAGGCTCTTGGGCATGGGCCGGGATGCGCTACTAACGCGAACGCCGCCACTTCAGATAATGGATTCATACGGCCCATAAAATTGAAGGATACGACAAATTTATCGTCGTATTTCATCCTTTCGGAACTCTCAGTTTCGGGACTTAGAACGCGTGCCACTGCCAGCGTCTATCGTTTCAACAAGCGAGATAAATCTTTTTACGACGAAACGATAAAAGAATTTGATTTCGGAAATTATCTGCTCCGATGTACGGAAGATACGGCCTGTAAATCGCCAGCGTCGAAATTGTATTCTAACGCAGCCGGTGAAAATTAACGAAAAGCGCGGTGTATAAATATTGACGCCGATGTCAGGGACATCCGGCACGGTGGTCAGGTGCAACGCGTAAAGTATCGCCCGCGAATTTCCCTGCAATTTTCCCTGCTGCGTTCAATCTAGCGAGTTTAATCATCCGCGTGGATAATAAACTTGGCGGTCGTTCGACAGCCACTTAAAGCTCTTAAAAGAGGATCGATTCCCATTGTTCCATCGAATCATTCGCCAACTGGGAGTCTATTTTAAGACTTAAGGATTAGAAGAGCCGCGTGTTGCTTGCCTTATTAAGACTTAAATTGGTGGAAGAGAGTCGGAGAATGAGACCAAGAAGGAGAGAAGAACGCCGTCGGGGATGGTGGTGCATCCTGGCATTATGGCCGCCGCTCCTTGAGTTTCGAGGGTCCGGGATGAACGGCTGGCAAAGATAAGGAAAGCAGTAGAGGGGGTTGGCTCGGGGTTGGGGGATTCGGGGGTCGAGGACATCAATCTTCTCCCCTCTTCGCTCTTTCCCTCCGCGTCTTCCATGCTTTGCCCCGTTGCATCCTACTACAGGGTTCACCGTACCGACATACATCTCCTGCCAGGAGGGGTAACCCCTCCTCGTCTCGTCCTTTCCGCGAGTTCGGCTCCGTCGCTCGGATCCTCTTCGTTCCTTCCCCTCTCGCCTCTTCCCATGGGGGAGCGAGCCGCGTTTTCTTTCTTCTCGGAGTGCCTCGGAGCCGGAGACGGAACCGTGCAACGAAAACGAGCATCGCCGAAGAAAACACAAACTTAATCCTACGCGTGATTCATCTCGACCGCCATAGATCTAGATTATCTCCATATCATCTGCATATTTACGAGTATATCTGCTTTGTCCTGATTGTGCGTGCCCCACGCGATCTCTCCACGGTGCAGGAGCAAATAAAAACCTCCGCTCGTGCCCGCTTTTCCCTTTATTTCGAAATTCGACTCCTTGCCGACGCGAACCACGTCGCGTTCCTTGAATTTCTCGCCACACCATGCTTCGAACGAACGTTCGGTCGCAATATTAAATCTCATTGTTTCAATCTCAAGTACGATTACCGTATCTTCCCACCTTGGATAAAGAAAGACAATCTCTGTAAAGATTTAAATGTTACAAACGGCGAAACTATCCGAAAGCGAGATAGAGCGACGTTCTCTCGTAACTCGGAGCGTAATCGCGTGAGTCCCGAGTCATTGCGATTGAATAACGCGTCGTTAAGCGTGCAACAAACATCCGCGGCTTTAACGGCGCGTAAATAATCGTCGCACAAAGTGTACCCCCGGATTTAACTCATACTTCAGTGGGCCGACAATAAGCTGATAACGGGCCATGGCACACGCTCACAATGCATCGGACGAGCGCGTAAATTCCCGCGCGATCTCGTTCCGTTCGCCGTTTCAACGCCGATCCTCGAATTTTAATCAATCGACATCGTTATTTTCTCTTATTATATGTATATTACATTTTAAAAACTATATAAATGAAACGACTGTTATTTTAATCGGCGAGAAGCAGGGCAAGATAAAATGCATTGGAAATTGCACTTGTACGATCTCTGCAGCGTGGAAGGTCGGGTAATCATGATAGCCGTACTCTGTGGTCGCTTATTCCAAAGTGTTTGCGTGTCGAAAGATAAACGAGACTGAAAATCAAACCGTTCTGTCTGCTCCTCGAAGCAGGGCCGTTTCACGTCGTGATGATGGTCTTTGATTAATTCGCGATCGATCGCCCGATCTGCAAATTGCCTACTCATCGCGTAATAGCGACGACGTGCCTCGACGGTAACCGCCGCTATCCCCTTTTACGTACCCGCTTTGCCTGTTGGCTACGCCGCCATTCCTGCTCCGGTTTTCTCTATTATACGTCGGCCTCGGTGCACTTAATCCCCGGTTCTCCTGGACACGGTATGAAAAAAGCTGTTTCAATTTTAATGACAGCCGCCCGATGCCGATTACTCGTGTTTACACCGTCTTCCACGATGCTCGCTGAATTTCAAATCGCGTGATCCAGCCTCGCGAGAGTGTCTCTCGATTTAACAAAAAATTCATCCGGCCAGCTCGTAACTGGTTCTGCGGTTAACACCTTCTTGTATGGTAGATGTCGATCAAGTACAAGCGAGCTATCCCACAGATTGAGAGAAACAATTCTAAATCGTATCGATTGAAGAAGCACGCTTTCTATACGAAAGGATTAAGTGCGATGGAAGCTTCGTGGAAATTCTTACGTAAAAGAAGAGATACAACAATGGCTGACCCGTTCGACCGATAAAGAGAAGGTTTTCCTTCGCTTGCTCATCTCGGAGGATCTATTCTTTATGGAGATTACGTGATAGAGATACGATCAATGCCAGCCCGATGTTACTCCGGGACCCGGGATGTGATGTTGATTTAAGTTGCTCCGAGTTGCACGCGGTTCCTTTCTCGAAGCTTTCAGTAGAGTATTGAATCTGCCCAAGTTACGTAATGTTTCATGGTCATGAGTTAGCGTCGTGCGGACCCTCTCTTAAATCTTTATCAAGCGGTAGAACGAAATCTTTTATGGTCGAACTTCGATTCTACGTCTGCTACGTTGTTCTGTTCGTGGACGAAAATACGTTTTTCGAATAGAAAATCTTCCTTGAAGAATACAGATATTACGGTTGCTCGTTCGTCAAACCGTGTTGTTATTTTCCAGTTGGTTTTCTGGCTGCAATGGACGCAGTTTAGTCAACATTCGGAAGCCATACCATTTTATCACGGCCATTCAAACCCCATTGGCCGTGCAGTAGAGATACCGCACATATCTATATACATGTCTAGTCTCCATTCCGCATGCATACAGGGTGAGCGCAGCGAAAACGCTCCGCTCCGTTTCGCAGCTACGTTCGAAATGAACGAATAAAAAATTCAATTTAACGAATCATCGCCCGTTTTTAGGTAGCCGCGCAATCTGCTTCGATCGCCGTAAAGATGAATCCGAGATAGCCTCGAATATTGACTCGGTCTACTTATTTGCTCGCCAGTTTTTTGTGTCACTCATTTGAAAATCGTTGGATACGCATACATTATTAGAGGTAAACGCATTCCAAGAACGCTTCTGCTTGCGAATTGTTAAAAGAAGAAGAAAACGATGAGAATGACAAGATTTTCTAAGAAAACGGCAACCCCTGAATTTAGGACCGTTGGAACGCAAACGCGTATAATCAACTGTCTGCAAATCAGTACATCCACGAGCGAATGGTTTCTCAGATAGGGTTAAAAAGCTTCCGTCGGATTTCGATCGCATAAAGATAAGGAACACCTGTTTCGATATCGATAACGAAATTATATACATACCACCTTATTATAACGCCGTGTCAGTGATATTATCTGTTTTATGCGCCTTTGTACGGTGAAAGCTTGATTCCACGGTGGTTATTGGAAATCGATTACGCTCGACGGTAAATTATCGTTAACTGCGTCGCGGTGTACGCGATCAATTTTCCATACCTCGTCTTTACCGATTTTTCTTATTGCTACAACAAGTTCAAGTAGCTGCGCAATGTATCATTGATCGTATAAACGACCCCGTGCCTTTTTTTATCGAGTTCCAATTATCTCGAGGCATCGTCTCGTATGGATTTGAAACACTTTTCTTTTAATTAACGTCAGTCGACTCGATGACCGCGCAAATCCTATCTTGAACGTCGAAGCATGAATCAAAGTAATCGCAGTGGTTCCGCGAGATTTCCCATTCGCGGGACGATATTCACCCGTCGTCCAGGATTTTGCTGATCAGAGAAAAAGAAAGTACCCGTGCCGATCGCTCGCCATAACGATAAACCGTAATATTTGGAAGTGGCACTTTCCGTGATCAAATCCATATCTCATCGAGGGCCCGCAAAACAAACGAAACAAAAAATATTCAATCCTTTTTTTTCCAATACCTATCCATTGCACGAATTGAACTGCTGCGTCCGCATCCGACGGATAGAATTCGTTCGCTTTGCCTCCGTTGCTTATCGTCCACTTAAGAATGTATTGGCTATACAATCAATCCCAAAAGTTTAGAAAAATGCATTTCCCATAATTAAAAAGAAATCAGACATCGGAAGAACAATGCTAATAATAAATCGCTACGTGCTAGAAGGAAATATCTAATTAATTATTGACTCTGGCGAAAAGCTTTTTATACAGACGTTGTAGGCACTGACATCCTCTACAAAGAAAAATTCTATGCATTTTTCTTCT
>NW_017180156.1:767129-779773 GCF_001652005.2 Ceratina calcarata
TAATAGGAATCTATAATAACAAATTCAACATGCTAGCATTGTTTAAGTGTATAGCCTATACATCCTTAATTGTTGTTACGAACGAATCGTCACAGTGTATCAACAAGAAACATAATGATTCAATAAATATTTCTGCCTGCGAATGTCGTTTAATATTTTTCATTTGAAAAACACTGCTTCCTGATTGTTATTAAGATATCAACGAGGCCAATTCGATTACACAGGGTATCCGTCGGAATATCTGTTTCGTTCGTTTCGCTTACATAACCACTGAAACGATATTAGCAATATAGAAGTGGCTGATGGAGAAGCTTTAGCACCAGCCATGATGGTAATGGGTGCTCGGAGGTAGGGTTGACCATTCAAGGCCGACCTGTTGGGTCCAAAGCGGGACCCCTCCGGTTGGAGGGGGTCCCATACTCGCTCTCTTTCTTTTGGACCGATTCGAAGCCGCACCGAAATACCGAGAACTCGTTCGGCTAAATTTTTATTAAAAATCGGCCGTAAAACCGTGGGAACACAGGTTTCATCGAAATTGATTCCGTCGATCCTTTAACGAAAACGGTGTCAACGCGTCCTCGGCTCTTTAACCAAGCCGTCGCATCGGTGATAATTCCAAATGACGCTTCGTTCGGATTCACGTTTGGCGACAATAACGATGCCAACGGGTTAGATTAATATTTTTTCGATTTGCTCGGACCGCGAGGGGATTAAACCGTTTGGTATATCAGTTAGGCGTCGTTAAGGAAAGGAGACGTCTGAGAAGGGATTTAACACGGCGGGAATTAGTAATTTCAACGTTGTCCCCGGAATCAAGGGGGAATCCCTTCTACCGCGCGAGGTAAGAAATGCAATTTTGGCGCGGAGTCCTCGGTTGGCGCAGATGTTCCGCAGAATCTCGTTGCACGATCGTACCCGAGAGTACAACGACTGCGGTTTACGAAATAGTGCAGGATCATAAGGAGAATTAGGCGTCTGAAGTTGCAAGGCACGTAGCTTCGTAACGACGTCTCGAAAGGTTCGTGATTTTACCGAATTGCCGAAACGGTCTCTAAAAGTATTGTACGACCGCGGAGGAAAGAAGGAGCGCCGAGAGCTAGCAGCTCGCGTTAATGACACCCGACGCGGAATTTCAGTTCGTCTCTGGACCCGCTGTTTTTCTCGGATAAAAAATTGGGGACGGACGGTTGTTAAAACTTGGAAAATTCCGCGATCAAACTTGCTAATCTAACTTTGTAATTAAACATAGGAGGCAGAGGCACGCCGCGCCAAGGAGATAACGAAACCGTGGAATGTTACCCGATCTCACTCGCGCGCGTCTTACCGTTTTCCGACTTTAATTAATTTCAAGCACGGCGCGGGCCATAACGCAGCCGCGTCCTGGCCAAATTAACTGTCACGTAAACAACGCGGACACGCGTGCACTCCGATGTAATAATTCCAGCCTCGCGGCTCGCCCGGAAACTGATCGGTCCCTTTCTCTTTTTAATTAATCGCACGATTCTTTATAAATTACGATTCAACCGTGCGTGACACCGTTCTATGTAAAATGTAGTCTGGAGAGAAGATAACGCCTTTCTTTTCCGAGCCACCAGGGAATTTCCTCGCAGTATCCGGTCGATCGTTAATTCAATACCGTGCCCTAACCCCTGCCGCGTGAACTTATCGGGGGATGGGAACGGTGGCCACTCGTCGTCGTTGTCGTCGAACGGGAAAAAAGCAAGCAAAAGAAGCGAAAGGAAAGCCATTTCTCTGAACGGAAACGTCGGACGCCCTCCGGGGCCTCCGTTTCCTTCTGTTCGACGACGTGCCACGTCAGCTAGGAACGTCCACCCTTCTCTGGTTTTTCGTCAGCCCCGGCCCCGACACTGTTCCGATATTTATTTTCACTGCCGTCCCTGTCAACGCTACCTCGACATACGCAGGGGTGCCCTAGGTCGACGAAAGAATTGGACCATTGCCAGATGAAACTTACGAATAGATCAGATATTTATATATGTCTTCACGATTTCGTTTAGAACTCTCGATTTTTAATTTCAGGGTTAGTGTTCCACGGGACACATTCGTATATTAGCAATTATGTGTACGCCATCAAATCAAGCTAAAGTCTTGTCATTCGATTAAACATAAAATTGTGCGAGTGCGCAATTTCTATATAAATTCGATCGACCAACAGTGCATAATCGTATTCGTAATAAGCGGTTTCCTGTTTTTCAAGCCAACAGTCTCTGGACGGCGTTTACCAAAATTATAGTCCACGAGTTGATCCGACGCGTCGATTAAGAACGTCGCCGTTAGGGATAGAAATTGGCCAGAGAAAATTCCGAGGTCGCTTTCGGTTTCGGATCGCGTTGGATCGGTTCCAAAGGCGACTTCCGTCGCGATCGGTTCGCGATTCTTTGTTCCTCGATGTGGCGCCGAGAATATTCGACCAAACTCTTTCCTATGCTCGTCGTGAAACGTTTAACGAATCGATAAGAGCCGTGAGTGAAAACCCTGACGCGACGCGTGTCTCACGGCGCATACGAAACAAGAGAGATTGTACTTTCCTCACGCGCCCGGTGTACGCTTTTCCATTTCCCAGCGTTTGGCCCATTAGATTTTGAAATGTTCATTGGTAGAGAATCCAGCGTGCGGGTATTGTGAAATTTTTTTTCCCAAACTCGTAGGTCGCGGTGTAAAAAGGGCAGGGCGTGGGTGGCAAGGGAGGAAGGTGGTATTTGCGCGGGCCAAATAACCCAAATAAAGAACAAACAGCGAGGGTGAGCTGGGACGAAGGCTGCCGAGCGCGACACAGGGCCGGGGGGGCGGGGGGGCTAGGGGAAAGAAAAATAGAAAGGGACGAGGAAGAGAGCGCGGCGACGAGGGGTGTGGGAGAAGGGAGGAAATGGTGCGCGTTACGGAGAAATGGCGCGGAAACTGGGGATAGTGACGGGCAATGGGCGCCCGTCGACTCCTCTAACCGAACGAAAACTGGAGATCGTGGGAGGACGCAACCACTCCCCGGGTGGAACGGGGACAAAAGAGAAAACGGACTAGAATACCTTACAAACGAGGATCGCGGAAGGGATAGATAGCCGGACGACGCGACGCGCACCGAGGGAGGAGAGTAATATGAAGGAGAAAGATCATCGCTTTCGTTCCTTTCCTGTATCCCCGGTCCCTTTCTTCTTTTTTTCTCTGCCGTGAATTGCGCGTAAAGATCGCTCGTACGATTGAGCGAACTGACTCCGAAGACCAGGTTGCGCGTATGGGCCCTTCATCGGAATCTCTGCACCGGTAAAGACCTCCTGCTCTTAATGGACTGCAAATAACGAGCCATAGTATTTCTGGACCACGTGCTGACCTTGAGACTAACACGCTCCGGCATTGTTAGTTTCCTCGACCATTGCCAGAAAAGATTAGCTATTACTCTACGTGTATACATCCTGTAGAATTCTAAATGCTTACTATAATGAAACGTTACATCGAAAATTTTGTCTTCTTTATTATTCCAAACTTTCTGATTGGCTCGCTATAACCAGACGAACTTTAGTTTAGACATAAAAATAGATTCGAACAATGTTTTCGAGATGAAAAATTCGTGAACTTCACAGAGAATAGCAGCGATGTGGATAATTTTAGAGACGAAGAACGTCTGAACGGTCTGAAAGGGTTCTCGATGTCCGATAACCGTGCCGGCATCTAGCGGCATCGATGAAAACCTTTCGCGTTTGTTTAAATTCGATTCACCGGCGTTTCGAAAGAAGGATGGAAATCGGAGCGGAATTATTTTCGAGCCGAGGCAATTACGCCTACTAGCGCGGTTGATTTACGAGCCGAGGTGGCCCCTCGCTGTTACACCGAGCACCAAAAGTCATTCTCGTTGCGTGACGCGTTTTAAATGAACGATTCCACGCGTGCAATTTATAAAATATAAATCGATCAATATTCCCTGGAACAGGTTTCGCTTTACATACAAGGAGCTTGAAAAACCCGAGTGGTTGATAGCTCTCAACAATAAAAACCTGCTTGGCTACTCGGCAAATCAGAAGTGTCGCAGTAATTTCTACTTCTCGATTAGCAACGCATAAATAGTGTCCACTGATCACTATCTATCTACTCGAATATAAAATTGTGTTACTGACCGATAAGAAAAATTATATGACAACGTTAACTCGCGATAGCAAAAATAGTAAAAGCAAGTAAATAGATTCAATTAGTTTGGTCAATCAATATTTCAATTCCGTAGTTAAGAACCGACTGAAGATGAATTATATTAATATTAATAGATTTCTGCAGATTACAGACGAAATCCTATTTCATCTTCTTTTTTCATTTGATTTCATGAACGGCTGCAATTAACGCACATCTCCCGATGCCCGTCACGCACCTTATTAACGAGATATTTACGAGGAGGATTTTTATTGCCGTCAAGGGCAATGACTGAAAATTATTATTACATACATCGCGAACGACGGTATCTAACGCGAGGACGAAAGGGGACGCGAGAGCTGTTAACGAGGCGCCACGAATGGCGATAGATTGAATTAAGATTGCGCGACAGCCTCTCGCGCGAGATCGGCCAATTATGAATTAATTACGGCCCCACGGTAGCGCTACGCTTTTTAACATCCGATTATGTCTTAACAGCGCATCGACGAAACTTTTCACGCAGCTACTGTTTACGGTCTGCGGCTTCGTTATACAACAAATTAACTTAATAGGATTCATTTTTTTCGCAAACATTTTCACATTTTAAATAAGTAACGAGACTAGGGGTATTTCTGTCACGGTTCGACAGTCACCCGAATCGTCGGCTAGACAGCAACACGCATGTTACGTTTATTAGCTTTCCTCTTAATGACGAGGGTGATTAAATTTATTTAGAGCAACTCGGTTCTTTCAGTTGTACACTGTTTCCGCATTACGACCCCTTGTCCCCTCTTTCCCAGCGACATTACGTGTCCCACGAACTGACGAATATGTACGTGCTCCTTAGGGACTGCGGGGGAAAAAGCAACAGTTCTTGAACTTGTAATTACTTGTTACGTCTAAACAATTTTACCAGGAGTTATCGTCATTCTCTAGAATTTAACAAGAGAGAGAAATAATAATCCTAAAGTCTTTTTAGAACAGAGAACGTTTGAACTGTGATACGATAGGTACTTAGAGGAAACAATCAAGCAGTTGAACGAAATCTATTTGCTCTGACGTCACGTCCGTAATTACTTCTTACTCGGAGGGGTATCGCCGAATTTAGAATGATACAGCGAGAGCAAGAAATTGGTTAGCTGCGCCCACGTTCACCTACTAGAGCCTTGTAACACCCACGTAACAGTACGTTATTCCAGAAGCATACTCCTATTCTACGGGCACCACGGGTACTGGGATCTTGTTTGCGGTTGATCTAGAGCGTCCATTCCACATGGACCGTCTTATTGCGAGACAGCGGAGTAATTATAAGGCGGCCAGCTATAATTGGCAGGTACGCGTTAGCTGCAATTGCGCGCGCTGAAAGCAGCGAAACGGTCTGGTAAAACATGCATGGGAATACACCGTGGACTTGAAAGCGTTTCTAGTCCCTGCTAAACGTTTATCGCGTACATACCAGAACGATTATTGTCTTATTAATTAGAACGATTCATATCAAAAGATCTTCTAACGGACACGGTTCGGGACACGAATCGGGGGTGGGATGTCGTAAATCACTACCTTGCGTTTTTACCTCTTTCAAGGTTCGCAAGGAAAAAAACTGTTATTCAAGACAAAGTTAAAGTCAAAGGGTCGCCGAGGTATTGTACCTGGGGCTAAGGGATCGAACAAAAGGGCTGCGCTGGCATGTAACGGCAATTCTACGGACCCGCAACGCCACGCTTTTTTACAGGAATATTACCGGACTGGCATTGACTTCCACCCGGTCGTTTTCACGGCGCCTAACCGAGGTTTCTCTGCGAGGTCAGAAAAATATGCCAAGGCTCCTCTTAGTCCTTCGATGAGGAAGATAGGAAACGTTCGTGGACGGTCGATCGCACAAATTTCCAGAATTTCCCCGTACGATTTTTTATGTAAAGACTGGACAGGTACTTAAGTACCGACGAAACTCGAACACCCGTTACATGCAGCCGTAGGATGAACCTGTATGGAAGGACGGTCATGGTAGGATGCCACGGAGATGTATAGGCAATCTTGCAAATGAGAATCGTGAGTAACGGCGGACATTAGCGCCCCCCTTGTACCACCTATGCTTCGCTTTCGCCCGGCCGAGAGCGTACTCACAAGCTGCGCTGCTAAAAAGAGTATACCTACGCGTTTTAGGTGTAGTACGTATAAAGAGAAGTTTCACCGATAACGAGGCTCGTCGTTGATATTTTTTATACCCTCGCCCCGATGGAGAGAGAGTGGTTTGCATAAGAAGGGACGTTCTTCGTGTCTTCCCGGGGCTAATATGTCTCCCGTGTTATCGCGAGCAAGTTCTCTCGTATTGTCCAGTTCCAGGACAAAAGCACACTGAACGTCCCACGCCTCAGTCGCTTCAAACGTGTCCGTGCATCTTCAAGTTATATTCAATTGGTTTTTTAATATACGTTCACGGTCTTCTTTCTTTTACTTACTTCGATAACAGAAAATGAAATACTAATTTATAATAAGCGCGGATTAGGGTCGTAATTAATTTGCGATTCAGAACGGATAGCACGTTTTAAGATAACGGCGTGGATCATTTTATGTAAATCCAGGCTAACAGCTTGGAGGGTTGCGGAAATTGGGCGCAAAGTTTTATCAGATAAAAACTTGTAGTAATAGCAGAAATGGGTAATGAGTAATTTGGTCTTTATTACACCTAAGAGGTGCTATAACATTTTTCGTCTCGTGCACGAGGCTTGGTAAAATATTCGAGCCGGCGTTGCACTTAAGGAGACGTTAACATCGCGTGGGACACCGATAACAATTATTTACACGATAACAATTATTTCAGCGACGCGATAGCACGGGAATGTCAACCGGTTATCGCGCTATTAATGAATTCGAGACCTATTAAGAGACGATTAATCTGTTTCTTCGTCGAACGCTGCTTGCCGTGATTTACGGCGTAAAAAGATGAATCTGGTATCGGCTGGCTAAAATATGATCAGGCTTTAAAGCGAAAATCGTGTCGTCTCTTCTGGCCATTAGTCATCGCTCGATTTGTACCGTGAATTAACACTCTGCAGTTATCGAAGATGAAAGTTGTCAGGAGACTGACAGAAGACAATGTAATTCAGAATTGAAAGGGTAAGATCGTTTCACGTGTGCAGATTTTTGGGTAGGTTAAAGTCAGACAGAGGAATTCTTTCGTGGCGCACAGGTTCCAACGTAGGATCTACATTATTTATGAATCACGTAGCTAAGTAGGATCCGTGATTTCAGCAGCGTGGCAACAGAAGAGCGGCGTTTATCGCCTAGCAGATAGGGTATAGGCGGTTTCCAACGGTGGCACGCGGCTAGTGGTGCAACTTGCCTCTCGTCGACCGGGAAACCCCGAGAGTTATCCGAAAGGTTAAAACACCATATCGCACGCCGCACCGTACAGATACCGCGGTATAACCCCGTTCCACCGGGTATCCCGAGCCTGTATACACCGACACGTCTTCTTCGAGGCGAACCTGTGTAGGTGCTTCGGCACGGGTTGCATTGCCCATTGGTTGTTGCAGCTATGGCCTATTTCGCCTCGAGAGTACGACCCATTCAACGTGAAAGGATCGTCTGTTTCGTTTCACTCTCCTTCCACCCCGTTCTTTTCTAGTTTCCACAACCGAAAAACTTCTGGATCGCTTGTAAGAGGCGACGACCAACCCTTACGACGATTGTTTTCACTCCGAAGGAAAGCCTTCCCATCATATATAGAACAACTTCATTTTATTCTATTGGAAAAAGTAATTAACAGTACATTTTAACTCAGTTCACAAATATTTTTATGGAACTCAACGTGCAATAGAATACAATTCCACGTTCGTTCAAAAGTCCGGGTTTAATGGAGAGTATGTCGAGCCAGGCTGGCTGCGATCCTATACGCGACGAATCGATTTCCGAGCGTAACGTATGACGCGGCTGTAACGAGGTGCGTACGCGTTACAACGGATGGCATTGTTTTCGCCGGGGCCAAAACGTAGGCCGCCACAGCGCGCGTATATTCGTAGCTACACGTATAGGTACACGAGCTAGCCGCAGTTTATACGAGACATTATTCCGGCATTACCCGACCTCCGCCCCCCGGAATTCGCTATCCAGCGAGCGGAAAACCTAGCTACCAGCCACGGACGCGCTGCGTGTTTACCGGTGGAAAATGATTAATCACTTGGACCAGGCTGCGCAACGTTGTACTGGTTAATTAATCAGATACCCGCGAAATTAGCTAGGTGGCTACGCTTCGATCAACCGCACACGCCGCGGATCGAACACGAACCCTGTTGTTACGCTCTCGCCGAAACGCTATCGGATTTACGACCGCTTCGTGTCTCTCCGTGGCTCGTTCCCATTTCACGCTATTTCACCCCGGCTGCTTTATTCGCGTTTTATCCCGGGGAAACGTTCGGTCAGATGGTCTTTTAAGATACATTGCGGATTTCGAATTTATTCGACGGTTCGATCGAAGGCGGCACACAGCCAGATACCAACCACCGATGCGGTTGTTGTTTTTTATTTTAGATCTAGATCGCGATATCTCTTTGCCCGACGCGCGGATATTTATTCGGCATCTAAATAATAGTCGACGTTTATCAACCGGTCGCGGCATCGATAAAACCGTAATGGGCGAGGTTTTGTTTTTGATACAGATTGCTCTCGCACTCAATTATGAAAAAAATTTGGACGCGTCGCGCGTTGCAAAATTGATGAGTTTTTTTAACGGTCGCTCGTACATTCCCGATGATTTATCTCGTTTCCTCTTTTTAAGAATTTTCCCGCACGGCGATCTGTATAATAAATCGCGGTTGAATTAAAAAGGATTTATATACGACACGTTTCATCGAAAAACGAAGAATCGTATGTTTCTGTGTTTGACCCTTGAGTATCATTTTGCGGTATGAAGAGTTTGAAAACTGGTACTCGGGGATACTTGGACGGGGGTAACGAAAACATTATCAAACATCGTTCACCGCGAGGTCCGATCAAAATTCAGTGTATACTCGAACGATTTACTGCCCCGGTTGTCCCCTATGGAGTGAATCCCAGCGACAAGACGAGGGAAAAAAATCGCTATCGGGACACCCGTTTGGGGAAGAGAGAAAGAGCGAATAGTCTGTATATAGTTTTATGTGTAGTTTCAGAAAGGATGAGGGTGTGAGGAAGAGGGTGGCGCGATTCAAAGTCCCGGCGAGGGTGAGAGGACGATACGGAGGATGGTGGGAGGACGTCGTGCTGCGTTTTCGCGAACGCGGGAGGACGACGGTGGTTGCGGGAAGGAGCGAGACACAGCGAGGGGTGGAAGAGGATGAAATCGGCGGTGGCTCTCGCGAAGGAGGGTGGGAAGATGGGACGGCAGCGGGCTGAGAGGTGGCGGCGGACGGCAGTAGCGACGGCAGTTGAGGCGCATGAGCACCACTTTTATTGATTCCGTAACTGCCGCCATGACTGCCGTGCCGCTTCGTAGTAGGGGTTGGGAATGGGTTGAGGGTAGTTCGTGCCGGTAGCGGAAAGAGGAACGCGCGCGTTCCGTTCCCGGGGTTAGAGCAGGGAGTAGGAGGAAGCGGTAGCTGGTGTGGGGGTTACGAGGGTGAGCCTGATGGGGTGGAAACTTTGCGGAGATAAAAAGGAACGAGGGTTGGTGTGTTGCCTCGGGATCGGTTGCCGTCCGGGGGATGAAAAGAGGAGAAGAAGAAGGGGTTGGACGGGAGGAATATCAACGTATCTTATTGCGTACAAACATACAGCCGAAGTGGGAATAAACTTAAGATTCCTCGTGATACTCTTGTAAATACAGGAACGACGGCGAGACAGCGTACGTGATGCATAGTTGATAAGCATGAAATATTCAAATCGTCGTCGACGAGGCTTCGTTTAAAACTCATGCAGGTATGGCCGAATCGTCTTTCCGCGGGTATCGCGCGGGACAAAATTAATGTCGCGGACACTTAAATCTTTCTCCGCTTTGTTAGAAGATATTCGAAACGTCCGATGAATCGCGTGAGTCATTCTCGCGAGTTGTCCGAAACGGGTATCGCGAAGCCGTGCATAGATTAAATTGTTCGAAGGGATCGGCGAGGCTCGTCAGGAGAGAGGATCGTCACCGACGTACGATGGAAAGGGGAGGATTTTGGCTTACGGACGGAAACGTGGGTGTAGGCCGAGCGATTAGAAGGGGTAGGCAGCGATGCGTGGAGATAATTAAGCCGGCTGATCTATGGCCGTTTCACGAGTTCGCTCGTTATCTCCTCGGTAGCTCCGGTGTCCCCCTGGTATTTAGTTCAGTTTCGGATATACGCAGAATCCGGGAGGCTAAAACCAATGGTATCCACCGCGTCCCTCTCGCCCTCCCTACCGGAAAGTTCAGAGTCCAGAGGTCGGCGTTCAACGATCCACAGTTTTCCGTCTCCATCCCCGGGATCCGCTTCGCCCTCTCTCACCCTCGGCCGGTCTTCTCGCTCACGTTCCCGCACCCCTCTCGCCCTCGTAGTTCCGCTCTTACTCCACCTCCTACGCCTCCTTCTCCTCCTCGTTCCTTCTCCTCCCTCCTGCCCCAGCCTCCCTCTTTCGACTGCTTTATTGTCTGGAGCCGCTCCATCGAGGGTGCATCCCATTCCCGGCTTTAATTGAGACATAAATAAGGTTTGTTTGGCTTTGCCATTCGACCGGCTAGCTATCCCTGGGAATTGGGATTGAGGCTCTGCCAATACAACCCGTTCTGCATAATGGCGACGTTAAATTCTGCCTTCGCTCGGGAAAAAAAGGAGGCTTTTACCACCCCCGCTTCCATCCTCGAGCAGGTACGCGGTCTATCCACATTTATTGGACAGCTCGATTGGCCACGAATTTCATAGAATCGTACCTACTCTATGCATTTTCCAATAATTCCTTCCTACCCGTCTCCATCCTTTCCCGTTCGTCTAATTGATACGGTAAAGCGATACGAAAAGAATTACAATGGGAGAAATGTTTCAAGTACGTATTTGTCATTCCGTTTCGCAAACAGAAAATGGAACGAGCGTACTCTTTCGCGCGACTGCAACTGCGAATCACGTTTCGCTCGTATTTCGCCAACTCTTTTAACCCGCGAAGTAATTATTTCCACGCGGGTAACCGATACCATCTTGCGACCGGTTACACGAAAGGAACCCCCCGCTGTTTCCCCGTGCTCTTCGTTATAGCTTCCACTGATATATCGACGTGAACAGGTAGAGTTATCGCGGTGGAACAACGGGAGAAGAAAAAGATAGGCTCGCCGCTTGTAGGCGTAGAGACGTAGGCGAGAGAAAACATAGAGAGGGAGGAGAGACACGCGATGGAAACTAATGCACCGGTACAGTAGAATCTCATGCTAGTAAGATCGTAATTCTCGTTAGCCAGGTATCCGACGAGACTTACGAGCAACCTTTGTATGCTGGCGGCGGGCGGCTTTACGGGATACAAGTTAATCCCACGTGTTGGCATATATACGAACACCCTCCCTGACCAAACGATGGCCCTCCCGTTGTCCGACGTCCCCTTCTCCCCGCCCTTTCCACGACGCTGCTAGATATTTCACAAGTTTCATACCCGCTTCCACGGGTTAAACGTACTCCAAAAACTAATTGAACAATTGTAAAAGAATTGACTTTCTTTTAAATAGATTTTGTCCACTGCCACGCGGTGCTTTATCTGAAAATTATTCATCCTGGCTCGCGAGTTATAAATAATTCAAGGTCCGTTTAGTTACGACTTTATATACGTGTTCCGAGCAAAATTTTCCTCAGTTACAAATGGAATACGAAATGACGCCGGGCAAGAAACCGCGATTACGTTACGCCTCCTTTTGTTCGGTGACGTTCATTTTTTCACGTCCCCGCAACATGTTATTTATCCTGCCCCATTTCGCGCGACCAACCACCCCGTGCGTTGCTTTTTGTCTCCACGTGTTTTAACGTGTTCATTCGGATCCGTGATCCCTCCATGTTTCTTCCATTACCGGGGAGGGTCGGTCGCGAGCCGTAACAGGGAAAAATCGCGACCGAAAACAAAGCAAAACGAAGAAACGGTACGGGAGGGAAACAAAAAAATGTTTACCAGTGGTAGTTTTCTGGAGGGACGCGTACCATACGTCACCCCCGGTTTAATCTCACCTCTCATTTATGCTACTGCGAAACGACCGGACCCCGGTGGAACCCCATCAAAAACGGGCTGCTCCGCTCCCGGTGGCGATTTCGCTGACGTATCTTCCACCGTCTCGTTTCCCTTTTGTCTGGCCGGTTCGCGCGGATGTAAATGTCATTGGCGCCGTAGCGTCGCCCCGGCGAGCATTCGCCCCCCGAGTAAATTGCTTTACTATACGGAGCCTACCGGAATCGACTGAAACTCCTAGCGAGTTTCAACTTCCATTTTCCTTTCCGTAGATGTCCCTTGCTCTGCAATTTCTCTGTAGATACGCGTATACATTGTATCGTTCGATAATCGTAATCAAGTTTACGAATGACTCAAACCACTTCCCATTATCG
>NW_017180157.1:0-558 GCF_001652005.2 Ceratina calcarata
AAATCATATAAAAGAATTGTGAATAATTTCAACAAAATTCGATTTCAAGACCCAATTTTACGTAAGAATTTTTTATTTTTGGCTAGTACTATCGTTTTATATGTAAACGTAAGTCAGTAAGATTTATAAATTGACATGAAATTGAGACATTTACTATTAACATCTGCAATCTTCTATTCTCTAAATCTGCTGTACATTTGATGACGGTTTGCATTGGGGATTCGCGATGACGGGTCGGGGCCCTGTGAAGTCGTCGGTAAATCAAATTTAAAAGAATGACTCGTACCATTTTTTTTCACGAGTGGAACAATGGCCTTTTGAACGTCTGGTCTCCCCCTCGAGAACCTTTCCCTCGTCCGCCGCGTTTGGCATTACGTCGGCCGGCGCCCAACAATCGGGAATTGTGCCGACGCAGGGCCAGACGAAGAACTTTCCTTCTCCCTCGGCACGGAACTATCGGCAATTGAAATACCCGAGACAACTGTTGCTCACGTTTTTCCCCCGGCACATCGAATCAAAATTATAGCAACTCAAATCCAAAATATTTTTCATAAAAAA
>NW_017180157.1:1670-10181 GCF_001652005.2 Ceratina calcarata
CATGAAAACCAGCCTGCATGTGTGGTTTTCTACTTTTATACAAAATGCAGTCTCATTTTTTGTGCCCTAAAACAAAATCATTTTTCATGACAATTGCAATTGTTTTGTTCAATTTCTAATCATGACAGGCACGAGACATGAAAACCAGCCTTCATGTGTAGTTTTCTATTTTTATACGAATTACAATCGTTATTTTTTCTCTCGTGTTTCAAATCTGTTTTAATTTGGTAAAATCCGCGTGTTTCTGGCTGAATCGATGGGAAATCATTGAATCGATGGAA
Organism: Ceratina calcarata; assembly: GCF_001652005.2. Lineage (NCBI taxonomy): Eukaryota > Metazoa > Arthropoda > Insecta > Hymenoptera > Apidae > Ceratina > Ceratina calcarata. The sequence goes on from NW_017180157.1 coordinate 1,952, forward strand.
ATTGTTTATCAGACAGTGTATTTCTCATTTAGCCGGGCGTGCGTTAATTTTATGAAGAAAATCCGTTTACCAGCGCGTATTTACAAAAGATAACGCTTGATGATTGAACATCGATAGGATTGCGCGTGGGAATAATGCGTTTTTGAGCATTGTCACGAGCTAACGAGTGCAAACCGAGTAGACACGACGATGCGAACGGGAAAGGGGGGGAGAACGAGGAGGCTTCCAATCCCAACGATTGATAATTTCCCCCGTCAATTATCATTCTCGATACATCCGTGCGAAAACACCCGTTACTCGATTAAAAGTTATATCGATTTAGCCCTACGCTCCTCTGCGCTCCATGCGTTTAAACAATTTTAATTAAACGTCCTCGTTACATTTCGTAACGCGTTTAATTAACGCAAGATTTATCGCGATCAGTCCAACTCCTGTCCAGTTACAATGTAAAAATTGTTTCATTCATTTTTGACAGTTCCTGTTTTCATTTAATGTCCCTGTGTCTTCATTTACATCAAATTTTCGTGGTTTTTATTTTTATATACATACTTTATGTACAAATTTATTTACTCCTGAAGTATATAACACTCGGATAAAATAATTATAGTACAATAAATAATGTAGTTAAATTTCTAGGGATATTTTCCTTCCGCCTCATCCAGTCCCATTCGTTTCCTTTTCCGCGCTGTTTAATCCGTGCCGTTGTCCGTTTCCGTGTTCCGGACCCCTCCCCGCCATCCCGTCTACTTATCCTTTCGGCCGTTCTCCACGGTACGTCCGGCCGTACGCATTTTCATTTAACCGCTTTCTCTAATTCCACCATCTTCCACCCACATCCCCACCCCCGTCGGAGTCCTTTATCCACTTGAACCAGCTAGCTGCTAATTGGTTCCGCCGCTATCCTTTGCCGGGCCACCCTCAGTCCTTACCGAGGGCCGAGCCCTTACCCAGCGGCCGCAAACACGTCCGCGGCGAGTGTTTATACACCGTGTTGCGAGGGCGTGTTTATCGAACGTGGGCTACCGTGTACCGCGCCGGGCATATCGCGGCGCCACGAAGGCGACACGCTACACGCGCCCCGCTATCTTCCTCACGCTGGGAATTACGCCATTATTGTGCAAATTAGCGGAGGTCCCGAGTATGATAGGATGCCTGGACGTCCACCGGGATCAGAATTAACGCGTCTCCCATCGCCCACCGGCTGCCGTTCTTTTGCACCGATCGAAAACCAACAAAACCATGAAACCCTGAGGTTCTTAGGGATTTTAGGAGAAAGGGGTGGGCAATTTTAAACAGAGAATTGCTGGACTATAGTGATATTTTTACTTTTATTGTTTTCCACTCGTTTGTCATAGTTGAACTGATACTGAAACATAACCTAGCATGACCTTCATTCTTTTAGGGGTCCCCTCTTATGGGTTTTGATAGAAAGGGGTGGGCAATTTTAAACAGAAAATTGCTGGAATATAGTGACATTTTTACTTTTACTGTTTTCCACTCGTTTGTCATAGTCGACGCACTGAAACATAACCTAACATGACCTTCGTTCTTTTAGGGTTCCCCTCTTATGGGTTTTGAGAGAAAGGGGTGGGCAATTTTAAACAGAGAATTGATAGACTATAGTGACATTTTTACTTCTATCGCTTTGTACTCGTTTATCATAGTCGAGACACTGAAACATAACCTAGCATGACCTTCATTCTTTTAGGGTTCCCCTCTTATGGGTTTTGAGAGAAAGGGGTGGGCAATTTTAAACAGAGAATTGCTGGACTATAGTGACATTTTTACTTTTATTGTTTTCCACTCGTTTGTCATAGTCGAGGCACTGAAACATAACCTAGCATGACCTTCGTTCTTTTAGGAGTCCCCTCTTATGGGTTTTAAGAGAAACGAGGGGGCAATTTTACAGAGAATTGCTAGATTATGATGACATTGATACTTTTATTGTGATACGCTCTCACTGAAACCTGACCTAGCCTAGGCGAACCCCGGAAGAAGCCGGAGTCTGAGGCACATGGGAAGAATTGTAGATAAAATTCATGTAACATTCTAGTATCAATTCCATGGGAATCCATTTTGAACTTTTGCGAAAGACTGTCTAAGTCGTTTCGAATTCCTGACAAATGGAATATGCAAATGGGTACGGGAAGGAGTTAATGAGCGGTCAGAGTCCTTGCATATTATTCTATAATGACTCGTTTCGGGGCTCCCGTGACCTGACCGATCCAAACAAGGACAAAGAGCCGCGGGAGGTAGAACGTGTCCCGGCGGGAGGTCCCTGACCATTTCGAGTCGACTGCCTCTTAACACAAGACTCGCTACACCCAATGACGACGGTTAACCGTCTTTAGCCGGCTGTCGAACCGTCATCTCCGGCGACCATAATTAAGGCAGTGAGTCGCAAAAACCATTTAATTGCTCGCCCGTAATAGAATCGATCCTCGCTGGCTACGCGCTCTCTTAAATCTTTCATTATCGACAATTATCATTCTCTGTTTTATCGGTTTGCGAAATTGTTTTTAATTTCCGTCTGATCGTGTCGATTCCTAAAATTGGTTTACTGTATTCAATAAATTATTCACTTATTTCAATCGTTTGGAGTTTAGGTTAGGTTAGGTTAGATCAGGTCAGAGGTTAGGTTGCTTTGCTCGTTTGGAATTTGGGCCAATTTTATTGATGATAACCGATGGAGTCCAGCAACAGCTGCAGGACGACGGGTCGTGCAGGACCTGGAAGACCTCTGACGATCAAAGATGCCACGAAAAAGGTCGGATCCTACGGTTGCTATCATTTTTTTAGCACAATTAGAGAGAAAGCGAAAGAAATTTCAGATTGCCATAATTGGAGTCTAGCTCAGGTTTTGACAGATGGTACGGGCCCTAGCAAATTGCCGCTTAAACTCCTCGCCCCCTTGACGTGCGAAGGTCTACCGGGACTGCTTTAGTTCTAGCAAACAACGGCCATTTTGAAATATTTAAAAAAACAAATAAATTCGAAATGAAAATCAGACTTCGACAACGAAAATTTTACTAAAATCAGAACGAACGTTTAAAAAAAATTCGTATGACTTAAATTAGAGTGTTAATCGGGTAATCAGCGTGAAACCGAAGTAAAGAATGATCGCATGAATTTCACATTAAATCGCAGCGGGAAAAACTGCTCGGCGATGAAAACTGCGAGAGTTCGCCGGTTATGTACATTTCCGTCAGCTAGCTGACTATTAAAAATTCTATATATAGACGCGGCGGTAACGCGGGGGAGGAGGGGGCATAAACTTGCGCGACCGCTTAGCAATTATTAAAACGGCTACCGCGAACGGTGTGAGTTACCATATTAATTTCCCTCTGGCGGATGAAAAAGCAATAACAGCGTCGAATTCCGTGTCCGGTCGTGTAATCAAATCCCCTATCGCCCCCTTCTCCTCTCCCCTCAGTCGAGTCTATCGCGATTTCATCGAAATTTTAACCGTTACAAACAATCCGAACTGAACAACCGCCATTTTTTATTCCACCAATCCTTTCAGTCAGTAGATTTTCACTTGATCGAAATTACAAATCGCTAATAGTCGGTTAAACGAAGTATAGTTTTACATTGTTCTATTTGGGATTTTCCCTCTCTCGTTAATAACCGTTTTATAAACGAGACGTGAAACCTTCTGGAAAATTAATTCCTAGCTGATGCTGACTTTTACACAATTTAACAGGCTGCCATTCACGCCGACCGTGGCAGATATCGAAAAGTAACGCGTTCTAAGCGTAGACGCGTGGGAACCTTTTTAGACTAATTGCCCCGCTGGTTGGTACACCAGCGCGCCCTATTGACTCATCCAGATAAGGTGAATAGAGTCGTCGCGCGCCGATCTACTCGGGCGAATGAATTTTTAGGACTCGCATCGGCCAACTGGCAACCAACGATTTCTGTAATTCGATGAATTTCACGGATTAAATGCCGTGACGTCACAATTCATCTGCGATCTCTTTCGCAAAATTTCATGCGGGATTCAATCAATTTTATAACACAATTTCGTGACAATTTTCAAAAAAAAGAAACAAAACGTGTTTTATGGAACGAGAAATAGTGAGCTTGGGTTGGTTTTTCGTGGAGTTGAAGTTGCGAGTGTAATTACTTTGGGCGAATTGCGTTCGTTGATTATGGTCGATTAGGAGTCATAAAGAGAATTTCGACGTTGTCGAAAGTTTTCTTGTACTCGGGTTTCGCTCGCCCTCGATCGTCGCTTAAGTTTCTCTGAAGAAACGGCTCGGTAGATTTCACTGGAGTAAGAGTGGCCCGGCGAAAGACGGAGGTGCAACCGCCCGGCCACGGTTAAGAGGCGATTAGAGCCCCGCAAGGTGTTTCCCGTTTCGTACTTCCGAACTTCTTCTTCTTCCTTCCTTCCTTCCTCCTCTCTTTTTGCCAACGCGTATCTACACTTCCTTTTAATTGCACGGGCTACCGTTTCCTCGACAACCAAGAATAACTATCTTCATTTTTTACCCAGTATATTGAAAACCAAATATCTCCCAACTTTCATAAAATATATATCATGTATATAAAAAAAAATAAGAATTCTATGTATTCAAATTTTATATTATATATTTTTTGCCCAATATTTTCTTTATAATACATAGAATTTTCTAGAATTTTCTATGTTCTTTATATAATTTATTATACATTATTTCTTTAATAATAATTATAATTGTTGCTTATATTTCTTTATATTAATCCTGAATTAATTTTGCATATCGCATACATAATTTTATCCTAGCCTATGAATTCTTGGAATCCTATTAATTTCGAAGTAATCCATAAAATTTATTAGCATAGATAAAACACGAATTATGGCAACTAGGCTTGGTAATTGGGCACTAACGATCGGGAATGTGACACACACAGTTTAGCCAGGTGAAAGGTGGATGGCGTCGAGTGGTTCGCCTGTTGCTTAAAAACTAGGAAAAGACGCGTGCCGACCCTTTTCCATCCAATTATCCGTAATTACAGAGGGCGGTACCGTGTCGTGACCGTTTTCATAATCGTTCGACCGACGGCTCGGAAAACACCCACAGAATTTCCGTCTAGAATTTAGAATTGAAGAATGTAGAATTTTTAATCGTCATTTCTTTCATTGAATTAAAAAAAAAAAATTGTCTAGGAACATTAATCGTATTTTGCAAAAAATACGATAGGGTTTTGTTGCATGATTGGAAGACGGCAACGTTGGTCAGGATTCAATTTGTTGGATATACTTTTAGATTAGGGAATGAGCGATGCGAGGCAAGTGGATGATATGGCCGATTAGCGTGTTATTGGAAGATAGCTTTGTCGAATGTAAAATCGTTTAGATATCGAGGTTAATTGACGGTGGCCCGGCGGTTTTACGACGTTTAATTCGCAGCCTGGACGTCGTTCCGTGAGCCGACGACAACGCCCTCACCCGCCTTGTTATTCCAGATAATAAGCCGGATTTTTATTAACAATTGTTTTACTAATTGGAGAGTTAATAATTGAAACCAGTGGGAGAAATATGGCTCCGTGTTCGCGAGTCGTATTGCTGCTTCCAGCAATGCAATTCAGCATTTTAGATCTCGAGATTTTTATTAACAATCATTTTAAACAATTGTTTTATTAATAGGAGAATCAATAATTTAAAACAGTAATAAGAAAAACATGGCTTCGTGATTGAAAACTGATTGCATTGATGCATCGAGTAGCATAATTTAGTGTTACGATACACGCAAATACGAAATTCGTAAGATGATTGGCCAAACGATCGTAGGTTATGAAATTGGTATGACATAAATCAGAAAAATTGTCTTATTTCAATTTATTTTTACCATCGATTCCCAATTCTTTCAGTTCAGAGACTGTTCATGACTTATACAGTCGAATATATGAACTCCTTTTAGGTTCTAGCCTCTTTTTTATCACGGAGGGGAAATCTTCTTCCCTTAGAAAGGATTATGTGAAATTTCCACCCATTAAAACCCCTCCGGTGGCCATCCTCATCGCAACAGGGTTGCCTTTACTTACACTAATCTAACATTTGCATGTGCATATTGTCATCAATCTTAAGTGTCACTAATAACTAGACAGGATTTTTATAGTAGAAATCTGGGGGAAACGAGAAATACCTTGAAATCAGCAAATCTAGTGTGATTTCTCAATTAAAACCCTGCATTAAGAACATGTTTTTAAATAAAATCCGTTATACATCGTGAAGTAGTCTACGAAACTGTATGAAAAACCATAAAACAATAAAATAATACAAAGGGAACAATTAATATTGACGAAAGCAATTCAGAATGTCGAATTTACAAGTCAGTGAGATTATCTGAAGGGAATCCCGACAGGCAGGCTGTCACCTGGTGGCTCAAGCCTACCTTCAGGACGTTGCCATGTCCCTACTTAAGGCACGCAGTCCTCAGGCTCAGTTGGGCCCCAGACGGGTTGCCGTCCTTAAGGCGCACAGACACACAGCAGTGGCTGCTCTAATTTCAAGGCGAACTGACACACATATACAAATATTAATATATTTATAGAAAATATTGTTAAAATTATTGTTGTGCTCATGTGGCTGAAGGTCGGGAATAGATGAAAACATTGCCAATTTTAGTCATTATTGTTGTGCTCATGTGGCTGAAGGTCGGGAATAGATGAAAACATTGCCAACTTTAGTCTGGCTTTGTCGGGGATCCATAATCTTCGCTTTGAAGATCAAAGCGTTGGGAGAGACGATCCGGGGGCACAGGCTCCGAATTCCAAGGCAGAGGGTATCAATCACGGGGATCATTGGATCCCGCGGCGCGCGAGAGAACCAGGCTAGAAGACTGAAACGGTCGGAGACGCGTGCTCCCCGGGAAACTCTCTCTCTCTTTCTTTCTCTCTCTCTCTCAGTCTCTCTCACTTTGGTCCGTACTGACGCGGGTCGGACGTCTCGTGTAATTCGCACGGCAGTATTTCAACCCGAGCTCTCGGGGATCCTTGTACCGCGTAGTGGCTCTTCCAGGCCCTCGACGATTTCAATAAATTATCAAAACAACGTCCGGCGTATTAGCGTGAGAAGCCGCGGGTACACTGGCGCTCAAAAGTATTCCAACACTCCCTCCATACTTCGTTCGTCTACTATTCTACGATAAAAATTCCCTAGGTCCAACAGGCGCCGCCACTTGAATAGCTAGCCGAGCTGAGAGTAAAATGGCAACACCGCAGGAGCATTAGTATAGTTTTTAGTATAGTCCAACCACAGCTGACTGTCCGTATGACTATATTCGGTTCTGGTTGCACTATACCAAAAACCAGACTCCCGCAGTGTTGCCATTTTATTCTCAGCGTGGCTAGATTTTAAAGTACGTTATGGCGCCATCTGTTGGGCGTGGGATCTTCGCAATCTAACTTACGATCTTAAAAACTATAAAATCGTGGATTAACCTAAACGCTAACCCTAACAGTTATAATTAACCACGTAATTTACTGATGTCCATTACATTGCCAACTTCAGACCCTGTCACAGACACTCGCCAAGGCGACACTAGCGCACACTGACTTTAGTTCGTTCACTTTTTACACTTTGCTCACTATTCAGAGTCGTTGCTTATATTTAAGATCGCCGTAATCATTTTAAGTTTCTGTTTCTGACCCCCACCACCTTCCAAGCTGCGCGAAACAGTCCTAGGATTCTTGGGACCATGAATCTTTCCAGAATTTTCTGTCCTCTTCTCCCATGATCTCGTAAATTAAAACCCCTTCTGTTTCCCTAATAATTCCATCAATATTACGCGAGTTAATTAGTTCCAAAAATTACACCGTCGACTGTTGATTATAAAACGTTAACAAAGAGTGATCGCATTCGATCTCGTGGGGCGAAATGGAACCGGGAATAAAAACGCGTTAGACGCGGCGTGTCCAGCGATTAATAATAGAGCTCGGAGGGCCCGTGCGTCGTTTCTCATTAGCAATAACCCAGCAACCAACCAACCAACCACCCCCCCTCTCACCCTCTTTCACAGCCGGCTGAAACAGGACGAGCAATGATAACGATTTGACGGTCGGGTACGATTAATAGAATATTTGATCGCGTGCGCGGGGCGAGGGCTAGCCAGAAATACAGGTTGAATTTACTGCCGCTTGTTAGAGACACCCGTTAGAGGGGAGAGATTAATGCGAGCAATTGCAGGCTTGTGTTAATTGATACAGCCTAATCACCATCAGACGTCGACGATGGCCATGCAAACTA
>NW_017180157.1:12580-14367 GCF_001652005.2 Ceratina calcarata
TAGAATTTTCTATGTTCTTTATATAATTTATTATACATTATTTTCTTAATAATAATTATAATTGTTGCTTATATTTCTTTATATTAATCCTGAATTAATTTTGCATATCGCATACATAATTTTATCCTAGCCTATGAATTCTTGGAATCCTATTAATTTCGAAGTAATCCATAAAATTTATTAGCATAGATAAAACACGAATTATGGCAACTAGGCTTGGTAATTGGGCACTAACGATCGGGAATGTGACACACACAGTTTAGCCAGGTGAAAGGTGGATGGCGTCGAGTGGTTCGCCTGTTGCTTAAAAACTAGGAAAAGACGCGTGCCGACCCTTTTCCATCCAATTATCCGTAATTACAGAGGGCGGTACCGTGTCGTGACCGTTTTCATAATCGTTCGACCGACGGCTCGGAAAACACCCACAGAATTTCCGTCTAGAATTTAGAATCGAAGAATGTAGAATTTTTAATCGTCATTTCTTTCATTGAATTAAAAAAAAAAAATTGTCTAGGAACATTAATCGTATTTTGCAAAAAATACGATAGGGTTTTGTTGCATGATTGGAAGACGGCAACGTTGGTCAGGATTCAATTTGTTGGATATACTTTTAGATTAGGGAATGAGCGATGCGAGGCAAGTGGATGATATGGCCGATTAGCGTGTTATTGGAAGATAGCTTTGTCGAATGTAAAATCGTTTAGATATCGAGGTTAATTGACGGTGGCCCGGCGGTTTTACGACGTTTAATTCGCAGCCTGGACGTCGTTCCGTGAGCCGACGACAACGCCCTCACCCGCCTTGTTATTCCAGATAATAAGCCGGATTTTTATTAACAATTGTTTTACTAATTGGAGAGTTAATAATTGAAACCAGTGGGAGAAATATGGCTCCGTGTTCGCGAGTCGTATCGCTGTTTCCAGCAATGCAATTGAGCATTTTAGATCTCGAGATTTTTATTAACAATCATTTTAAACAATTGTTTTATTAATAGAAGTATCAATAAGTTAAAACAGTAATAAGAAGATGGCTTCGTGATTGAAAACTGATTGCATTGATGCATCGAGTAGCATAATTTAGTGTTACGATACACGCAAATACGAAATTCGTAAGATGATTGGCCAAACGATCGTAGGTTATGAAATTGGTATGACATAAATCAGAAAAATTGTCTTATTTCAATTTATTTTTACCATCGATTCCCAATTCTTTCAGTTCAGAGACTGTTCATGACTTATACAGTCGAATATATGAACTCCTTTTAGGTTCTAGCCTCTTTTTTATCACGGAGGGGAAATCTTCTTCCCTTAGAAAGGATTATGTGAAATTTCCACCCATTAAAACCCCTCTGGTGGCCATCCTCATCGCATCAAGATCGCCTTTACTTACACTAATCTAACATTTGCATGTGCATATTGTCATCAATCTTAAGTGTCACTAATAACTAGACTGAGGATTTTTATAGTAGAAATCTGGGGGAAACGAGAAATACCTTGAAATCAGCAAATCTAGTGATTTCTCAATTAAAACCCTGCATTAAGAACATGTTTTTAAATAAAATCCGTTATACATCGTGAAGTAGTCTACGAAACTGTATGAAAAACCATAAAACAATAAAATAATACAAAGGGAACAATTAATATTGACGAAAGCAATTCAGAATGTCGAATTTACAAGTCAGTGAGATTATCTGAAGGGAATCCCGACAGGCAGGCTGTCACCTGGTGGCTCAAGCCTACCTTCAGGACGTTGCCATGTCCCTACTTAAGGCACGCAGTCCTCAGGCT
>NW_017180157.1:16337-16938 GCF_001652005.2 Ceratina calcarata
ACATAGTACGAAGTGGAGTACTTACATGCGTGAGTGTGTACATTGACGGAGGGTAGAGGGTGCATCGGGCGTGTCGGAGTCAAGAGGACAGGCATTTCGGGTAGACAGCGTCTAATTATTATCGGTACGGGGTAGCCGAATGAAGGAGAGCCGACCGGTGTGCCGCGCGATGTCGATCCTTCACGTGTGTCCCCGTGATTGCACGTCGCGCTATTGCCTTGTAATCTCGCCTCTCCCTTCGACGGCCCGCGGCTCCAGTCACTCTCGATTCTGTCATCGATTGCCGATTACATCGGACTCCGATACATCGTCACCTGCTCCACCCGATATCTGCACCTGTTCTACACTTCTTCCTTTTATCCACTTTTTCCACCGACAGTTGTTGCCAACTGTTTCAACGTGACGTAGTACAATGAAAACAATTATTCTTACTTAACTTACTACAATCTAATATTTAAATAAACAATTAAAAAATTGAAAACAAAACAATTTCAAAAACTCAAAACAGAACAATTTCAAAAATTCAAAAACTGTTTTTTTTTAAAGGCAGTTTTGTTTCTAAGTTAGGTCAAGTCTGAAAATGTCAAACCTTATTACATTA
>NW_017180157.1:19051-19619 GCF_001652005.2 Ceratina calcarata
GAATTATAGTTTGGATATGAGAATTAAGTCTGATTCTCAAAACTATAAAAGTAGCAATTGCAAACACCATAAAAATGGAATCGTGAGTGAGGAAACCTTGGAGGGGGGTTAGAAACTGTGAGGGGATTTCTGGTCTCGACTGTTCCCGTCCATCGATATTAGTTTTCTTGTTTTCACGATGTTCCACGCGATTCTGGATGGATTGTCACCCGGTGAACTGCGAAACGAGTTCTAGGGGCGAACGTAAATTACTGGCGGTCGTCGGCTTCGTAGTCTCTGTGATAATAAAACGAGCGGACGCATAATCATCGCCGGTGCACACGAGGATAGTTCGTCATGACCGAATCGAGAATTGGTAGCCGGGAGTGAACGTACTAGGCAGTAGATTGCGTGCCCAAGCTCGGTAGATCCATTTGCCCGGTCTCGAATTTATGGTTTTCATGGGAGACGCTTTAGGCGAATCTCAACGGAGCCCTCCTCCATTCTCTGAACAACCGAACGATCGTTCCAGCCTCGAGATTCCATGCAGAAAAATGTATACCTCACAGAACGGAATCCAGTTTTATGC
>NW_017180158.1:0-578 GCF_001652005.2 Ceratina calcarata
ATTTAATCTACAACTAATTTTTCTAAAGATAAATAACAGCTTATACATAAAAAAAACTTGATTCACTACTTTTTAACAAAGCACTGTCTATTTAAAAGCACGTGTCTTACAACGTCAATACGAATTAAGTTCAGTAATGAGAAATCATATCAGAAGTTCGTTCTTTCTATCCAGTTAGAAAGACGGATTCGAGATTGTTTGAGAAGATGATCAGCAAGGTGATACGAGTAATGGAAGCTAATCCAGGATACGTCGAACAGACAGGGCTCGGATTAATATTAGTAACACGAAATTTCTTGGCCACGATTCGAGACGCTCTATGAATCAGTTACGCTTCACGGGCTCGTTTCAATTAAAGGGTGTTTGGCCAAGTTTCTAATTCTGTTTCATCCAATTCTCATCAATAAAATTGCCCCAGATGTTCTTATTGCCTAGCCGCGAAAATTAGAATAAATAAACGTTCAATTGTAAGAGCACTTTTCTTCTTAATATCATAAAATTCATATTTCTATAAAAAAATATCATAGGAATCGATGCTACATGACTCTGTAAGTGATCCATGGATTAGATAAAGTCTA
>NW_017180159.1:0-578 GCF_001652005.2 Ceratina calcarata
CTTTGACTACTTTTTGTTCTTGATTGACTGCTAGTTGCAGTTTCTTCTTCCATGAATGAAATATCTCGGTCTGTCTCTCTTCTTTTAATCTCATTTTTTCTTTTTTCAGATCCATGGTGCCGGAGAGTCTTAGCGAACGTGTGATCTTGAAGTATTTATCAAAGACCTTTATAAGGACGTCTATCGGCGGGGAGCTCGCAAGGAGGAAGACGGCCTGCGTTGCTATTGTTTTATAACCTCTGATGACACGAAGTGCCATTCTTTTTTGTTCGGTGATTATTTCTTTAAGCAGGGGTTTGCTTTTTAATACTTTGTTTGCCCATATGTGATTGCCGTATAACGCCATCGAATTAAACGAATTGACATAGAGCCTCCGAATTTCTTCACGTGGGCCGCCCAGATTGGGGAGGATCTGGATGAGACTGTTGGTATATCCTCTCAGCCTGGGAACGAGGTATTCGACGTGGTTTCTAAATGTCATCCTTTCGTCCAGTATGACTCCTAGGTATCTCATTTCGTGTGTCATGTGGATGTTCGTACCATTGATCGATATCTGCTTCTGCTCCTGTGTGATTCTC
>NW_017180160.1:0-578 GCF_001652005.2 Ceratina calcarata
AAACAGAGAAGTGTTATTCCATATCCAGTGTGCAAAAACAACAATAAAGTTGTAAAATATTAAAAGCAAAGCAGTTTGTATATGTAACATTTTTAGCATAAGTTTAAAGTGAATCTTCAATGAAAAATATCAAAGTATTCTATAAAGAAAAACAGTTAGTAGACTTTATCAAAAATATAAGGCAATGAACAAAATACAAGACTTACATCAGCATCCAATAAATGGATTATAACATAGATTTTGAGCATGTATAGAATGTTAAACAATGATGTGTTGAGCACTAGCATACAATGATTCTACATTCTCGATTTGGTAAAAATTTAACTAAATAAGGCGTCGAAAAATTGATATTGACCTTCAATTTCAAGGTCAAAAGAATGACCTTTCTTTTAAATTGTGTAAACACAACAAATGCCACTCATCTACTGGTGAATGATTCATAGAAAAAAGGAATAGTGTAGATGAGCGAAAACATAAGAAATTATCAAAAGTAAAGCACTTTTTGGTAAAAATTGACAGTACAATTATATAAGAATATACAAAATTTATATAACTATAATTGAAAGAACGCAATAGAC
>NW_017180161.1:0-578 GCF_001652005.2 Ceratina calcarata
ATCTCCGGGGAGGATGGGAGTCTCTTTTATAGATGGCTCGTATCTCCTGGGGTCCCTTTCCTGTATAGCTTTTGGACTCCTCCGATCCTTTGGTTCCGTCTGCTCCCTAGCGCTGTCCAGGAGATAGAGACCGAGTACCACTCTCCTAGTTGCCGATTTCGGCGAGACTCCCTACTCTTACAATTATCGCGTCCAATTATGGAAGGGATATTCGGGCGCGCAACTTAAACTATAATTTCCCCTACATTTCCCCCCTTTTTTACCATTGCGGGACGTATTCCGGAGAGGTAAAAACCGCGCGTCTGATTATTACATAGTATACATCCGCAATTCCAACGAGTCACTCTTTACATCAACACTACTTAATATTCATCGAACACGTCATTCGAGTGTGATCGGTCCATCACATCCGGTCTGGTGATTATCTTATATCTAAAGCGCGACCTACATATATACATGATATCGAAAGTTTATTCCGCTCGGTACAATCGGATCGATTCAATAACTTTCCTTAAGTGTACACAGTCAATGGCGGACAGAGATTCACTACGGCTTGAGATCGCTTGGAACTTCGGGTA
>NW_017180162.1:0-578 GCF_001652005.2 Ceratina calcarata
TCCTCCATTGGGAGGGGTACACTTTATGGAGCATGAGGAGATTGAAGAACTTTGACAGTAAACGCAGGGCCCCATTCCTGCGTAGATGTACCTTCTTCAAGCCATCCACACCCGAAGCTGTGTCTGACTTAATCTTCCTCATTTTCTCAATTAACTCCTGCGCGTTGATAGGTACCCAAATTGATTCCACAGGAGAAAACTCATTTGGGTCCTCCCCGAACGATGGTAGAGTTGTGGGTCCCGCTATTCCCCACAACTCGCTATAGAGCCGCTTAATATCGTCCCTATTGGGAAGCTCTATCCTCTCGTTGGTCGCTATCCTTTCGCCCGCAATCGCCATGTCGACCAATTTCCTGGGGCAATTGTTGTACAGGTCTTGGTACCTTGCATACCGAAACCTATTCTGGCGGGTACGTTCGCTAGTTCTGCCATTCCCGCCAGTTGTTCTTCTGGGTGCCCTATCACCCTCATCTACGGTGGTCCCTACCTTGAGATCGTCGACAATCCTCTCCAAGATATTGTCGACTCTCAAGGGATCCACTTGTTCATCCTCCGCAAGGAGAATGATCTCTTCTTCC
>NW_017180163.1:0-578 GCF_001652005.2 Ceratina calcarata
ATTTTTAGTACAGTACGACGTGATGAGGTCGTTAATCACTGCTTCATAAACCTTACTCAAGTTAGGGGTGAGGCTTATGGGCCTATAACTGGCGGGCGAACACGGATCTTTATTTTTTTTTAAGACAGGCAGAACTTTGGCCCGTTTCCAAATGGTTGGGAAGTACGCCAGATTAATAGAGTTGTTGAATAAGATTACTAATTTAAGGACTACCGCACCAGGCAGATGTTTTAAAGTAATCGACGGAATACCATCAATTCCCGAAGAAGACTTGTTGGGTAGGTTCTTAAGTATTTTATCCAGCTTGGAATGGCTCATGAAAGGCTGGAAGTCGCCAGTTAAACGCAGCGGTTCACTGGCCCTGTTGCATTCGGAGAAAGCAACCAGGGCACAGTTCCTTGCCCTATTTCGAGCGTGTTCTTTCCGAAGCGCTAGAGCTCGGCAATCAACTATTTCCTTGAGCCTGGAACCTTGATTTAGGCTCCTAGGCGTGTTGATTTTTTCAAAGCAAGCTCCAATAGTATTTAGGATGCCAGTCTGAGTGGTAACAATTCGCGAGTCATCCTTCAAATAGGAGT
>NW_017180164.1:0-578 GCF_001652005.2 Ceratina calcarata
TTGTAAATAATCATGATAAAGAGTATTCGCATCTTCACATGAATCTCGAGTGGATTCATTTGTTAGTTGAACAGTTCTTCACGTAGAATCAGAATAAGTGATACCAGAGAGCATGAATCGAATGATTGATTTCGACGAAGGAAAATAAGCCAAGCCGGTTTGGCCTCCGCGTTGCTGTACGTCATAACACGCATTTCGTTTCACGCGTCGTTCTTCAATGGCTATCAGAAGTCGTCGAGACCCATCCCAGTAGCCAGAAACTCTAACCACCGTTTGTCAAGGATCCCGGCTCTTCAACAAGTAGCCCGTCGGAGAACAAACAAACGGCCTCGTCGATTATCGTGTATATCCATCTCCAGGATTCCCTCCTATCGGTTTATCTTTGTTTTGATCAATCTGTATCAGGGTGGCGATGGAGACGGAAAAGGATAGGGGGAGTCGAATCGGCGGAGGAGTCCGAGATCACGGTTCGGGACTCTGTGTTCGCGAAAATCGTGAATCTTCCCCGGTGCAGCACACGTGCATTGGCACGGTGCCATTTTATTTTTGTAGCCGGCCTCTCCCTCTCTTTCTCTCTC
>NW_017180165.1:0-578 GCF_001652005.2 Ceratina calcarata
AAAATTAAATCAGAGAGACGGTTTGAAAATTAACTTGTTACTTTTTTAAACAGATTTCGTTCGATTTATTAAACACAAAGCGTGCTTCGTGAAAAAGTATTTACTTAATTACTTAACTTATTATTCGTTGAATGAAGCTTGGGAACTGCAGAGTAAGCAATAAGAAAAGATCTAGCACTTATCCGAAGCTGCCCAGTAAATATTCTGCATAATGCATATTCCTTACTAATTAATATCTCAGCAGTCAGTATTCATAATTAGCACTCAAAACACTTCGAGTTTAATAAGCAAAGATGCCAGATTGAGGACGAGAGCCAATCACTCCACTTACGCATACTGTTGTACCGTGTCCGTGTGCTCCGAGCTCAGCATCGGTTCAGCTTCGGCTTATTGTTAGTAAAGAGAGAAAACGAACCATCAGTCTGTCGCTCTTGCTCCTGAATCGTTAAAAAAGAAGCGGTGCGCAGCTTTCTGACGACAGTTTGAACTCTCGATGCCCGTTCTTCTTCCAATTATAAGTTATTAAAAAAAAATAATAAAGATTAATATTTGCTAAAATTACTACTCCTTGCCAGTAC
>NW_017180166.1:0-578 GCF_001652005.2 Ceratina calcarata
CCGGCGACTGACTTATACATGTAACAAATGATCCTATATGCATGAAATACCGCGATTCAGTATTCCATGATACCAATATTCAGTATTGCACAGGTCTAACAGGTAATTCAATTGATTTCTATCGTGCATATAATGATTAATGCAATTTATCCATGGCAAAAACGTATTCAAATCGATTCAGTGCATACTCGGTGTCTCGAACGAATGAAAGAGGAATCCAGAGAGTTGATGTTTTGCGGAAATCAATTTCGTTCCACTCGTTTAGGAAGTCAACGTCATTTATCGCTACTGTCATGCATGAGAGGTGCTCGTGGCAGGTACAAGGGACACCGCTCGGTAATTGCCACTCTTTCCTCCGTCATGCGCCGGTATCGGGACTGAAGCGCACAAAGACCGTCGAAGTAGGAACTAAATCTTTGTGACTCCATTATTGGATTCTCATATCTCGGAGAGAGGCGATGGTGGTAGTGGCGGTGGTAGTGGTAACGGCGGCTAGCGCCGCGGTCCGATATGAAATCCGGAAAGTGCAACTCCTCTACCTGCGGTGGAGGGCACGAGCGGGCGGGCGCGCGCGCGCG
>NW_017180167.1:0-578 GCF_001652005.2 Ceratina calcarata
CAAACACATCAAACTCTCCAGTGGATGTATACTAAAAGTCATGGACAAGCAAGAATTAGATAACCGATTTCTAATAGAAGGGAGAGCAACCCATCGCCGATACGACGGCAACAACATTATCCAAGAGATAAGAAAATATAATGAAGACATAAGTACACTACGATGGAGAGTAGCCAGAGATAAGCAGACAAGAACGGGGCTCATAATCTCCCTAGAGATTGACGGCAGCTCAGTAGGAAAACTGAGAAAACTACGAAACCGAATACCGCTCGACAAAGGAGCGGTACATAAATTTAATATATTAACAGTATCGTCAATAAAGGAGAGAGTGATCAAAGAAGATGAGTCGCCGGAAATCTCGGAGGAAGATTTTCATCACACGCAACAAACGGAAGAAAACTGTCCTGAACATAATGAAGCAGGAAAATCGGATGAGACACTATCCCAGGCAACACCGAATCCGAAATATGATAAAAAAGGAGACGACCTCATCCTATCAGCGAATCTTGATGAATTTGAAGGAATGGAAGTCGAAATCCGGAACGAGGAAGTACTCGAAGAAGCCTACATATCAACGA
>NW_017180168.1:0-577 GCF_001652005.2 Ceratina calcarata
ATGAAATAACTCCGGTCGTATCGTCGATTTGAAAGGTTCTCCAGTGACCAGCCAAGTCTTGCTTCAAACGATAATGAACGTCACCGTTTGGGCCAGTATCTGCATCTTTGGCTTCAATTTGTATAATTGGTGTGCCAATCGTTACATTCTAAAATAACGAATCACAACATTCACAAATATTATATTTTTCAAATATACCGTCGTCAATATTTCTAAATAGCTTTTGGTACCTCTGGTACTCGAATAGTTGTGTTATGCTGCGGATTAATGAAGATCGGAGGGTTGTCATTATAATCAGTTACACAAACATTTAAAACGGAAGTGTCTTTATTAGGAGGATTGGCTAGGTCTCGTGCTTCCAGGTGTAAGGAGTAATTGCCAAATTTTCCACGAAGCGAATGCGCTGCTTTTATGTTTGCGGTCCAATGATCAGTCTGTTCCAAAATGAATAATCCTAACAAATGGCAACAGAAATAACGTTGTACAATTGTTAAGAGTAACAAATTAATTATTATCGCATAACATAAAGTACGTACCTAATTCATTTCCAGAGACTATCCTAACTTTTACGCGACCA
>NW_017180169.1:0-577 GCF_001652005.2 Ceratina calcarata
TAATAATTAATTTACTAATCTATTCATCACTTTTGTCTACCTTATCATCTATTATGTTAAATGCGCGCAGTTCACGTGAGGCGCGCACTGCGTGAGTAGCA
Source organism: Ceratina calcarata (assembly GCF_001652005.2). Lineage (NCBI taxonomy): Eukaryota > Metazoa > Arthropoda > Insecta > Hymenoptera > Apidae > Ceratina > Ceratina calcarata. The sequence goes on from NW_017180169.1 coordinate 102, forward strand.
GGTTCTTTTTACACCAATCAGCAGCGATCACGAAAATCACGAATCACTGTGAAAAATCACCGTGATTGGGAACAGACGTGATCGAATGATTCGAAAGTAGCAGTTCTATATAGCCATCATTAGCACAAATGTCGTCAGCAGCTTTTGCAGCCTTAGAACCTTCATTAAAAGCAAAAGGACGGAGGTGTCGAAAATGCACATTTTTCTTAACTTGACATTACATTTTAATGATCTGAAAATTAACATAAATTAACTCGAACAAAAAAAAAACATAGATTCCGATAGAACAAAATATCCTCTTCCGAATGATCTAAAATATTATGCCAGAAACATTTAATGACAGCAGAATGTTAAAATTAAAAAAAAACGGCGGGAACTTAATTGCCAACCTAATATAAAAAGCACAAAAATAAAAAATATTAATAATTGATGTACTCGTATTAGTATTGAGATTCTGTACAATATATGTATAATAA
>NW_017180170.1:0-577 GCF_001652005.2 Ceratina calcarata
ACTACTAAAATCTGTCCCGTTGTATATTTTTTCTGGTCCTTATATCTAGTCAGTACGAGTAATTGGGCTAATGGTCAAAGCAGGGTAGGAGTGGAGATGTTTGGGATAGGATGAGTAAGGATATTTTTGGGTAGTTTTAGGGTTGTTTGTCACTGAGTAAGATTTGTTATCTAGGTTTTGAATGTGTTTAGGGTTATTTGTTGCTAAGTAAAACTATATCAATACTGATAAACTAGTTCGTCATCCAATACCATCAAGAAAAATATAACACTAGTAACACTAACTCTAATTCGAAGACTTCCGGTACAGGAATAGGGAAAGATGGGTGCACGTGTACAACTCGAGATTTACATTTAAAATAAAAGCTGCTGAATCAGGGTAAGAATCTTTAAGAACATTGGAGATGGTAAATGAAGGGAAAACCTCCAAAGGAAGGCCAACAAAGAAAAAGAACTCTAATCCTAATCTAATTCCATAAAATACACTTTTAGTCAACACTTTAATCAGCAATCTTTAAATTAGAATTAACACTAGATTGCCCAAGGAAGTCATTTTGACTGCTTTTGAGGCAAATGTA
>NW_017180171.1:0-577 GCF_001652005.2 Ceratina calcarata
GGTTCTATTCTTCAATAAATGTATTACAATTATAACACAGAGAAGCATGAATTAAATAATATAAAATTGTATTGTAAGATAGAATCAATTTTTGTAATTTTAATAAGTGGAAACGACTAGTTTCATGCAATTTAACATAAAACAGACCATATTTTAAAATTTAGACAACATTTATAATAGAAAAATTCTACGCATATTTTTCTTTTAAATTACTTTGCATTTTCATGGGTCCGATGTACCTGGGAAAATTTTCAACAAGGCTTTATGTGCATTGGCTCCATCCATCGTCGTGATTGCAATCTTAATTCTTTAGAACACCTGTGGAAATTCTTATTTAGTATCCATAAAATTTGTTCTCATTGTGAAGGACGACTAGGCAAGATATCGTTTTCACTTTTTTATATGGGGACAGGTGCGTTTTTACAGGCGTTTGTCACGCATTGCCTAATAGGAAGCGACAAGATGGGATCAAGTTTCCCTTTTTCTATCCTCGAAAGAAGATCCTGGTTTCAAAGGAGCAACGAACCATACCTTGGTTAAGTGAAATTAACGCTGTTCGGAAAAGATGGTGAGATTC
>NW_017180172.1:0-577 GCF_001652005.2 Ceratina calcarata
ATAATTAATCATACTTTCATCATAAATAAATGCCTGATGATGTTTTTCATGGATGATTGATATTTATATAGGTGAATTGATGGCGATGATCGGGGCCAACCTGAGGTTCGGAATCGGCGCATCGGGGAACGTGTCGTCGAACGCGACGAAGGTGTTTCAGTGCCACCCGGGCGGAGCAACCGAGGCCACCCTAATCTTCAGTCTCGGCGCCCTAGGTATGGGCGCGAACTTCCTGTTGATGGCCCTGATCCTGGCCAAGCGGCAGTTGCGCAGGTAATTCCGGTAGAAACTTTCCACCCACCCTCAAAGAACATTACTACCGAACAAAGGACAGCGTGAGAAACAACGGTCTGCTCGTACCATTCCAGGAGCACGACTGGGACTTGTTACGAACTTTTCGTTACGGAAATAGAATAATTCATGTTTCATTCATTCAAACTGATACAATTATGGATTTAATATCACGAGTAGAAACATTTTGTGTATTTTAATTTAACTCACCCTTAATTTTATTAAATAAAATCGCAGTAGTATTAAATTATACAAATTAACAATCTCTGGCATAGCACTTTAAGGA
>NW_017180173.1:0-577 GCF_001652005.2 Ceratina calcarata
TAATAATTTTATATTATTTATTCAACTAAACACTCTTTAATCTAAATGAATGTCGTACTAAACTGTGAAAGGATTGAAGATACTAAAAAACGTTTACTGAACCAATTCACATCCAACTTGAATCCATCAATCAATACAAGATTAACAGGGAATTACGCTTCTTCAAATTAAGGAGTGAAACTATGTTACCTGCATTTATACATGAAATTCCCAAGCCGTGTGGCAAGGATTCTTGTACTGAGAACGATTCCGTGTTCATTCCTGCATGAACCTGGCACGCAGAGATCCCTACCACACGGGATAAACTTTCACCGCAACATTTGCCGTCGCCTCGATGACGCTGCTGATCACAACCGACCTTGCGTTCGAAGTATGTACCGGTAGGTATTTAGATTATGGAAGACATATTTCTACGGTCTCACAAATCCTCCAAGTATCAAGCTACGCCTGAAAGCTTTTCGCAAAGTCTATTTATTCAAGAGCATCGTCTATAAAAAATTCTATATAAAAATAACTACAAGAAGGTATTTATAAAAATTTCCTACATTTATCTCGTTCATTCATTAGAGGTCAGAAA
>NW_017180174.1:0-577 GCF_001652005.2 Ceratina calcarata
AAATCCAAGCCTTATGATAAGCGAGATATTTATCCTCAAAGTTTTACTTTTTAACATGTAATCCCCATACTGACTCCTCGCGAAACTGACATTTTTAATTATGGCATAAAAACTGTTTTCACAATGTTTAAAAAAAAAAGTCGAATATCACGTAAAGAATTCAGAAAAATCTTACATGAAAAAATCAAAGTGGTAAGCGATATCGTTTGTAAGTAAAAGCATGGTAAACTTTGTAGAATTTATATGAAATAGAGTAAGAAAACGAGCGCTTAGAGGAGGAGAAACGTAAGAAGCAGGCTCGAGCTGTACACTCATATTTAAAACTTTCTTTTTACTCTCATTGTCAGTAAGAAATCCTGGTGGCATCTGTGTATGTATACGCAGCCAACTTTTAGATGACACTGTAGCACGACTCTTACCTTAATCCTTTCATTGCTGTATCGAATGATATGAAGTTACCAGTACAAAGCCTTATAATCATTATATTTATATAATTATGTGCAGTATATAATTTTTATATTTACTAAATTCAATACCTTTGTTTTAGAAAAAATTGAATTAATTCTCCATTCATTTC
>NW_017180175.1:0-578 GCF_001652005.2 Ceratina calcarata
TAAAAACCTTGCATCATTTATTAATACACCCGTTTCTCCTCCGGACTCCTAGTTACGGCCACCTATCCCTAACAATATATAAATTTAATTTATTCATCAATAAATTAAAGTATATAAGAATAATCAAATTACATCTACAAAATGTCAATATCATAAAGTTGCTTCAAATTGAAAATGATGAATTGAAGAAAAATGATTATAAATAGATCGAATATAACTAAAAATTAATATAGTGATTCCAATTATTACATGAATTCCGTGAAATCCTGTAGTTATAAAAAAAATAGATCCATAAATTCTATCATTAATACAAAATGATGCTTCATTATATTCAATATATTGAAGAATTGAAAAATAAATTNATTTATTTAGATATATTCAACATGGTTATTCATTAAATTTAAAAAATATTTTTAGTGGTAATATTTTTATATATTTAGTTTTATTAATGCATTGAGTTCCAATAAATTTAATAATTTTAAATTTAAATTTTTTAATTTAATGAATAATTATTATATAAATTTAAATAGTTTAATTAAAATATTGAATTGTGATTTCAATGATATTAATTTATATTA
>NW_017180176.1:0-577 GCF_001652005.2 Ceratina calcarata
GTCATATAAAATTTTATATTCTTTATATTCATTTGAATTAATATATATTACAAATTCATACCAGACTTGTAGAATCATCAGTTTAATAATAAATTATATTGTATGAATTATGAAGTTTCTAATTAAGGATTGAATTATGAAATTGATTTTTATTCATTAAACGTAATTGATGTATGGATCCAGATTGATCTGTGGTACAAAGATCTTTCTTGTACGAACCACAATGGCCTAATCGCATTCGTTTGTCCCTGTCACCTCGGTAGTCGGTGTTTCAAATGAATTTCGGAAATGACCATCAATATGTCCGCTCCTCCGTTGCGTGGAAGACATTGACAAATGATGGTCGATACCTACGAAAGGTCGACGACGATGATCATGTCAATCAAAGCCATGAGCCGATTACACAAGGCTGATGACGACGACTTGAATTCAAATATAGAAACAATTCTATATCAATAAAATTAATTGTCAATATATTTTACAGTTTTAAGAGTACTTCGAGATTAATTTCCTTCATAATACATCAAGATCAAGATTATTTGAGATGAATCTAGTGAATTCCATATTTGCCAAAAAA
>NW_017180177.1:0-656 GCF_001652005.2 Ceratina calcarata
AGCATGGCACTTACCTCAGATTCTTGAGTCGGGTAACATCTAAACTCTAACACATCTATATGATCTCTCCTTGAATTTTCTATGAAAGAAACAATGCTCAGATGATCCATTGTTAAATCTGTTATGATATCTGTCCTTGCTTCTTCCTCGTGACGAACTGCGCGTCCTGTAGTTTCGTCTTCGGCTACTACTTCGTGGTCTCCTACACATTTCTTGGACCAGTACGGAATTACAGTTTCTGTAATAACCGCTGCCTCCGCAAACATTGATCTTTCCATTGTTTTATCTGCCAATGCAGCTAATTTTTCTAATTTTGCGTCTTCCATTACTGCTAGAATTTCTTGAATTCTTGTTGGTAATCGCTGCAGCCAGAGTGATTGCAATATGTTTTCGGTCACATTTGACCCAGCCAACAATTTCATCTCCCTTAATAATTCTGAAGGTTTCCTTCCGTTTAATTCTACTCCTGATAATAACTGACGAAACTGTGCTTCTTCTGAAGACGCCAGACGGCTGATTAGTGCGTCTTTTATTGTTTTATACGAGTCCTCACCTTCTGGCCCCGAAATTATGTCAGCGATTACTCTTGTAATGCTATTATCTAAGTGCCTAAGTACTGCTGCACTTTTTACTGCATCAGATCTCACCGAATATGC
>NW_017180177.1:735-7064 GCF_001652005.2 Ceratina calcarata
CGGAGTGGGGAAGGCAAGGGTGCCTTCTGGTAAGAGGACTGTGACGAACAGCATGGCACTTACCTCAGATTCTTGAGTCGGGTAACATCTAAACTCTAACACATCTATATGATCTCTCCTTGAATTTTCTATGAAAGAAACAATGCTCAGATGATCCATTGTTAAATCTGTTATGATATCTGTCCTTGCTTCTTCCTCGTGACGAACTGCGCGTCCTGTAGTTTCGTCTTCGGCTACTACTTCGTGGTCTCCTACACATTTCTTGGACCAGTATCTCTAATTGTTCCATTTTCTTCGTTAATACATTTATTGCCTCTATATTTTGTACTTGCACTGGAGCACGCTGATTCGGAATTACAGTTTCTGTAATAACCGCTGCCTCCGCAAACATTGATCTTTCCATTGTTTTATCTGCCAATGCAGCTAATTTTTCTAATTTTGCGTCTTCCATTACTGCTAGAATTTCTTGAATTCTTGTTGGTAATCGCTGCAGCCAGAGTGATTGCAATATGTTTTCGGTCACATTTGACCCAGCCAACAATTTCATCTCCCTTAATAATTCTGAAGGTTTCCTTCCGTTTAATTCTACTCCTGATACTAACTGACGAAACTGTGCTTCTTCTGAAGACGCCAGACGGCTGATTAGTGCGTCTTTTATTGTTTTATACGAGTCCTCACCTTCTGGCCCCGAAATTATGTCAGCGATTACTCTTGTAATGCTATTATCTAAGTGCCTAAGTACTGCTGCACTTTTTACTGCATCAGATCTCACCGAATATGCAGTGAATTCTTTTTCCAGCATGGCAAACCAAAGCTTGGGATCATCTCGCCAAAACATGGGTAACCTTACGCTGCGAAAATCGCTGGCGTTCACTTCTTTAGACTCTGTAGCTTTTTCTGTTGTATTTTCCATAGTTTAATAGGTTTCGGCACCAATTTGTGGCGGATGTTTCGCGATGGAGGGGTGCAATTAAATATACGCGTTGTTTTCTATCAGCACGTGTTCTGAACTCTGTACTCTCTATATATTTATTCCGGAAACTCATACAATATATATCTTAACCTTAAACTCTATACTAAACCTAGAGCGTAAACTAAACTGACTATACTATTGCACAAGTCACGTGCCGCCACAGTCCTATGGAAATGCTTCTCTCATATAATAAAGACGGGAACGAAGTATTAATAACTTATATACAGGGTGAGTCTCTTAACATGACGACCTCAAATAACTCGTAAGGTGTTCATCGTACGAAAAAATGTTTCATACAAAAGTTTCAGTGTTTGAGTGCTATACTGGCGCACTTTATTTTTTTACTGGTGGAGGCGCTGAAGCTACGCTAAGGTCACCGCCAATTTTTTAAATGGATCGGTATATTTTTGCTTCCGTATCATGATAGAGAATCTTAAAACGAATTCAACGACCTATAACACAAAGACATTGAAGGTCATATAAAGCTGAAAAAGGCGATAATACTTACGGTTTTTGTAATAGATTACAGTGTTTTAATCGTAATCTCCTTTTTTTATAACCTCTTCCTTCTATCCCAGGTAGTTGTAAGTTTGATTGCTTGAATAACGAATCTTGTCAGTTGGGAAAAAAATAATGTTGAAATAAAGAGGAAGACAAAAAAATATTTTTTGTGAAATTGCTTTTCTTTGAACCTTTCCTTGAGTTTTAGATCATAAGTTTGTCCTTAAGAAAAGAAATCGTAGTAGTTATTAGTTGCGTTTTTAAATTATAACTTCTGTAATCTATTACAAAAACCGTAAGTATTATCGCCTTTTTCCGCTTTATATGACCTTCAATGTCTTTGTGTTATAGGTCGTTGAATTCGTTTTAAGATTCTCTATCATGATACGGAAGCAAAAATATACCGATCCATTTAAAAAATTGGCGGTGACCTTAGCGTAGCTTCAGCGCCTCCACCAGTAAAAAAATAAAGTGAGCCAGTATGGCGGCCCTCTCAAACACTAAAACTTTTGTATGAAACATTTTTTCTTACGACGAACACCTTACGAGTTATTTGAGATCGTCATGTTAGGAGACTCACCCTGTATATTTATCTCAGTCTTTGGATAGTGTACAGGAAAGGTCACAGCTGTGGTGATATACAATGCTTGAACTCGTATCGCGGTTACTCTTACCTAGGAACTAACGACTGTTTCCGAGGGCGGCGCTGACGTTGGGCTCCGTCGGTAGTAGCGGGCACTTGCTGCGGCTCAGCTGCCACAACCACTCCCTCACCAGTGATCTGACCAGTTAGAGAAGGGAACGAAACTCTTTTGGTCGCTTGGTTAGCTTTTACTCTGGCATAGGTTCTGAGAGGAGGGTCCATCGATGTAGAACGATGCTCTGTAGGTACCTCCATCGAAGGGCTGGGCTCTGAAGTTTGCTGCGAAGTAGATGGTTTATCAGTGTCCAACCTGGCGGAGTATGCGGGCTTCAATCTATCAACAGAAATTGCTTTCTCTGCGCCGTTGATGTTGACAACGAATACTCGGTCGTCTACTCTCCTCATGACCTCATGTGGACCAGTGTACGGAGGTTCGAGGGGTTTCTTTACAGCATCCACCCTGACGAAAACGTGACTGCATGTATAGAGATCCTTGAGAATGAAGAAGCGTGCTTTTCTGTGGTGGGCGGTGGGAGTTGATCGCACTCGTCTCATGTACTCCCGGAACTTCTCGAGGAAGAATTTCGGATCTGTCGGTGGGTCCTCGGATGCGAAAAATTCACCTGGAATACGTAACTCGGTGCCGTAGAGTAATTGCGCTGGTGAGGCTCTCAGGTCCTCTTTATGAGCGTTACGAAGACCGAATAGGACAGTAGGCAGGATTTCAGCAGCAGCGTGGAGGTATTTTTTCCCTCGGCCGGAAAGTGGGGACGACGCGAACATGGGGACCATAGCGCTGCGGAGAGCTTCGCGAACGCGCATGAGCACGCATGAAGGGAATAGTAGTGGGGATCGAAATACGGACGAAAAACAGGGGAAGCGAGCCGTGTGGGGTAAATCGCGAGACCCCTGGATGTCAGGCCAGGGCGTCGGGGCGTTGCACATGAGGGCAGCTTTAAGGGTACGGTGCCAGCGCTTTATTATTCCATTCGATTGCGGATGGTACGGAGTCGTGTGTATTTTCTTTGCACCAACCAGTCGAGCGAGCGCTGTGAACAAACGGGATTCAAACTGCGATCCTTGATCGGTGGTAATGGAGAGCGGTGCTCCAAACTGAGCGACCCAGTGGTTGAAGAACACTGAAGCGACAGTGTCTGCTTCGATGTTAGCGAGTTGCACAGCAACGGGCCATCGGTTGAACCTATCTGTCATCGTAAGACAGTAGCGTAACTCTCTGACTGGCGGAAGTTGTCTAGATGGACGATGATGTTCTGATGGACGTGTTCGAACCGGTTGTCTGGTACTCCGATGTGTGAAGGCTCGATGCGGTTATGACGCTGAATTTTACTGCGTTAGCACGGAACACATTCGCGGCACCAGCGTCTGGCGTCGCGCTTGATGTTTTTGATAGCGGGCCAGATTGATGTCGCGCCAGATGAACTTCTCTCTCAGGTGACGAACCGTTACCGTAGGTGACGGGTGCTGGGATGTGCTGGAGAATGGACACTGTCGAACGCTTGTTTTCGTAGTTCGGCGAGAACGTACGGGCGAACATGGGTTGTGAACAGTAGATCGGGTAGTCGTCGATGATGAGACGTTGTAGTTTGATCGACGAATTTCCGACGTTGAGGAGATTTTGTAATTCGTCATCCGTTGCTTGCTTGAGCAGTCTGGATGGTTTCCGACGTCAACCTTCTAGACACGTCGATTGCGCTGATGCGTGAGAGAGCATCAGCTACGACATTGTCCTCTCCACATACATGGACCATCTCAGTTGTAAACTGCGAAATGAAGTCGAGTTGATGTATTTGCCGAGGAGATGCCTTTTCGGGGCGTTGTCGAAATGCGTAGATCAGCGGGCGGTGATCGGTTTTAAAATTTTAATGACGAAATGACAAGTTCCTCAAGAATGTGTTGAAAGAACTTAATAGCGGCGAAGATCGCAAGATGCTCTCGATCGTAGACGCTATAACAGGCCTCTGTTTTGCTGAGCTTACGAGAGAAAAATCCGAGGGGTTTCCATTCGTTGTTGACGAACTGCTCGAGCGCTGCTCCAACGGCAATATCGGAGGCGTCGGTTGAGAGTGCTAGAGGCACGTCGGGCGCGAGGAAGTTCACCTGAGTTGCTGCGGCGATTTTCCTCTTACACAGTTCAAATGCGGCTTCTAATTCAGCAGTCCATGGGATTTTTCGCTTGTCTCTCTTTTTAGAGTCTTTCATAAACTCGTTGAGAATTGCTTGCGCGTGTGGAATGCAGCAGCGGCAGTAATTCACCATTCCGAGAAATCTGCGAAGATTGCATGATCGTTTCAGGCTTCGGGAGCTCAGTGATAGCTTGCGTTTTTCTCTCGGATGGTGAAAAACCATGACAGTTGACTTTGTAGCCGAAATACAAAACCTCTCCCTTCATAAACTGGCATTTCGCGAAGTTGGTGCTAAGATGGTTGTCGCGTAGGATTTTGAAGATGCTCTCTAGGTGTTTCAAATGCTCCTCCTTAGTAGCGGAGCGAACTATGAGGTCACCCATGTAGCAGTCTGCGAAGCCGAGTGCTCTTAGAAGATTGTCCATTTTGCGTTGTTGAGTGTGCGCGCTGTTACGAAATCCTTGAGCCATGCCAAGAAATTCGAACTTACCAAATGGTGTAGTTATTGCAGTTTTACCTATGTCCTCCTCTGCCATGGGAGTCTGGTAGAAGGCTCTCTCGAGGTCGATGATCGTAAATACTTTGCAATTGTAGCAGCGGTGTATGATGTCTTCGATATTCGGAAGTGGGTAACTGTCAGGTATAGTAACGCGATTGAGACCGCGATAGTCACCTGTTGTGCGCCACCTTGAGGTTTCGGTACCATGTGGATTGGACTCGCCCATTGGCTGCTGGACGGTCTAATGATACGTAGATCCAGAAGAGTTTGGATATCGTTGCAAGCTGTTTGTAACATTTCACCCGTAAGACGACGTGGGCGTTCGAAAACAGGAGGTCCTGTCGTGAGGATGTGATGCACGACTGGACTGTCGACGACACGGGGCGGTGACGGAGGTTTCGTGATCTCCGAGTACTTCTCGAGGAGTTGACGGATGTCCGGAGGAAGAGCTGAAGTGTCCTTGGTGATTGTGGAAACACTGTGAAAGCTCGTTTCACAGACTTGTCCGAGTACCGACAAGCTCGTTGTCGGATCAATTAGACATTTGTTTTTTAGGTCGATCAGCAGTCCGTAGTGTGCGAGCAGATCAGCACCTGTGATGGGTGTCTTCACATCGGCAATAGTGAAATTCCACTTGAAATCGCGGCAAAGTCCGATTTACAGAGAAAGTAGTTGCTGCCCGTATGTGTAACTGTGTTATTTGCAGCGAACAGTTTGAGATCCAGCGGATGCGTGTTGTATCGGTTCCATGTGTGAGGAATAACTGAAATGACGGATCCTGAGTCAACGAGAAATCTTTGGTTTTTAGCCGAGTCGGCGATAAATAGGCGGGACTTTTCAATTACGGCGTTGTTGTTCATGTCCGGGCTGCCGCAGGCCGCCTAAATGTGCGGCAGCGCCGTTAGTTTTCCGATCTAGGCAAAGTCTGGTTGACGAATGTGCATGGCGTATGACAGTTTCGAGCGTTGGCACCGAATCGCTGGTGGTAAAAGCACAACCCATTCTACACCTGCGACGGAGGCGTGGCCAAGCGAGAATAAGAACGAGAGCGTGATCTCGGCCTGCGAAATTGGCCTAATTTGCTCGAAACTTGGTGTAACGAGAGTGACAGAGTCTCCACAGACCTCTCAAGTGCACTCAGTCTTTGCTATGTGGTGCTGTTGTTGTAGGTGTTAGTTGCCATCATCTGAACATTGGTAGGGCTCTGCAGCGGTGGAGGAGTGACTGAGGGTACGTGGCCATAACGTGCGAACCAGTGTGATTCTCCATCGCTCTATCAGCAGCCTCTGCGAGTTGATCGAGCGTACTGGAGCTCTGGACAACTTTCAGAATTCTGCTGACATTGTCGGGTAGTAATACTAGCCATCTGCTGCGGAGGAGTTCCTCGGATGCTCTCTCTCCAGCTAAATCTCTCATGCGCCTCAGTAGTTGACTGGGCTTTTGATTCCCAAGCTCTAGCTCTGTCAGCAATTTATGCAAGCGGCGATCAACTGATTCAGTGAAACGTTTGATAAGCTGGGTTTTCAGAAAACTGTACTTATCTGCTGCTGGAGGTGCTTTGATGACGTC
>NW_017180177.1:7086-12135 GCF_001652005.2 Ceratina calcarata
TCTGGAAAATCTATCTATTGCAGTTAAACAATAACGAAAACCATTTATCGGCGGTAACGGACCAACTAAATCTATATGTACATGTTCGAATCTACCTTTTGGAATTTCTATTTGTTCAGTTACTCGTTTGTTATGCCGGTAAATTTTATTTCTTTGGCATGCAAGGCACGTACGAGACCATTCTAGTACATCCTTATTCATCAAAGGCCAAACGAAACTTCTAGCTATCAGTTTTTTTGTTGTACGCCCACTGGGGTGTGACAAACCGTGTACACTTTCGAAAACTGTTCTTCTCAAGAGCTTCGGAACATAAGGACGTATATTTCCTTTATAAAAATCACCGTACAAATATTTGTCCGAGCAATCCAAAAACACTTTTTGGAAGCTCCATTTGTTCGGATTTTCTGAAAGGATTTTAATCAATTCTTCGTCTTCTTTTTGCGCTGCCATGAGCTCTTCTGTAGAGGTGATGGCAGGCATTTGAAGGGCTTCAATACGTGAAAACGCATCCGCGACTTTATTTTCTTTACCGGTAATGTGTACTATTGTAGTTGTAATTTGACCAATATAATCGAGTTGTCTTGCTTGTCTAGGACTAGCTTTACTCGAATCTTGCTGAAATGCATATACCAACGGTTTGTGATCCGTTTCTATGTACACCTCTCTGCTTTCAACTAAATGTCTAAAGAACTTGAGAGATTTATAAATTGCTAAGAGTTCTCTGTCATATACACTATATCGCGTTTGGGCCTTTTCTAATTTACGCGAGGAAAAACCAAGTGGTCATTATTAAACTGCTCTAATACGCCTCCAATTGCAACATCAGATGCATCAGTACGAAGAACTAATTTTGCGTTTTCTTTCGGATAACTTAATAAGGTTACGGAAGCTATTTGTTTTTTTGCTTCTTCGAAAGCTTGTACCGATTTGTCATCCCGACACACAGATGTTTTATCTTTTTTCTTTGCTCCTTTGAGCTGTTCGTTTAACGGAGCAAGCCAATCTGCTGCCTTGCGTAAAAATCTCCTATAGAAATTTACAATGCCTAAAAATCGTCTCAATTCTGCAATTGTGTTAGGCCTCTTATAATTCTGAATTGCTTTTATCCGGTCGTTCAACGGCGCAATTCCCTTACTACTAATCTTATAACCTACGCTATCTTTGGCAAACTGGCATTTTGCAACATTAATTATCATGCCATTATCTCTTAATCTAGTGAATACTGCACGTAAATGCTCCATGTGAGTTTCCACACTCGGCGATGTTACTATAATATCATCTATATAACAACAACAAAAATCTAGACCTCGTAACATCGTATCCATAACTCTTTGAAATATTTGTGCTGCATTGCACAACCCGAATGGCATAGCTACAAATTCAAATACTCCGAACGGTGTGATCACGGCTGTTTTTGCCACGTCTTCAGTTGCCACAGGTACTTGATAATACGCTCGTGCTAGATCTATTACTGAAAAAAACTTCACAACCATCAAACTGTTGTGTAAAATCATGCAAGTGTGGCAGGGGATATCTGTCCGGTACTGTAACACCGTTTAATCGACGATAATCCCTGCACGGTCGCCAGTCTCCCGACTTCTTCGGTACCATATGTAATGGGCTTGCCCATTGACTTTTCGAAGGTCGACAAATACCTTCTTTAAGCATTTGTTCGAATTCTGCTTTTGCAATTTTTAGTTTGTCGGGAGCAAACGACGTGCCCTTTCTGCAATCGGGGGACCTTTAGTGGTTACGTAATGACATTCATCTAATTTAACATTTTTCCTGCCTGTGAATTTCGTGATTTCTACGAATTCGCGTAAAAGTACTTTGATACTATTATTTTTGTTTATGGTAGAAACTGTTGGAATAGCATCATTTATGCACATTTTTCCAAATTTAAATGTGATGTATTTCCATCTACTAGCCTTTTATTACGTAAATCTACCAATAGATTGAAAAAATGTAAAAAATCAGCTCCGATAATCGCTTTAGAGGCATCAGCTACGGCAAAACGACAGGAAAATGCGCGTCGCAGACCTAAGTTTAAAGTTTATAGTTTTTCACCGAAAGTATCGATAGCTGTACCGTTTCCTACATACAGTTTGAACGCATCTACTTTCGCATTTTTACCTCCAAAAACTTTAAGAAGGACGGAAACATCTGCGCCAGTATCAACTAAAAACTCGATTTTCGTCCGTATGTCGCGTATGATGAGACGGCACTTCTTGTGTCCTAAAAGCGCCTCAATTTGAGACGGACTTATTAATTTTCCTGCTGCGCTGTCGTCTTCCTCTGATCTGGTCCCGTCCATGAGCAAGGGTTCTTGCATTTCCAGGAATTCTCTCGGAATTTGTCGTGGTAGTAACAAAGACCATTTTCCCTTGTAGAGCTCGCGGATTTGCTCCTTCCTCTTTGGAACCGTCGATGTCCTCTACTGCGACTCCGACTCCGTAATGCAGTCTCCAACTTAGCCAGACGATTTACGATGGCCGCCAATTCACTGACTTGTGAAATGCTATTAACCGTCGTTCCTTTTGAAGATCCTGCAATGGCGGTCATTTCTGCTGTTCCAGCGCGTTCCATTGTCTTATCCGCCATCTTGGCTAAACGATCCATTGGTGCGTCGTCTATTATTGCCAGAATTTCCTGTATTCTATTCGGCAATCTTTGTATCCACAAAGTGCGAAGAGCATTCTCACTAACACTAGCACCTGCCAATCGAGTCATCTCCCTTAACAACTCCGATGGTTTTTTACTACCTAGCTCAACTCCTGTGAGAAGCTGACACAACTTGGCTTCTTCAGATTTTTCTAGACGCTCGATTAATGCTTTCTTGATGTTCTCGTATGAACTCTCTTCCGTCGGGGATTCCAGCACGTCTAGTATTAATTTCATCGACTCTACGTCTAAATCTCGTAACACTGCCGAGCTTTTAACCGCATCTTTTCGAATCGTATACGCAGCGAATTCCCTCTCAAGAAGGATAAACCATAGACGAGGTTCCTCTCTCCAAAACGCTGGCAATTTAACGTTACGGAATTCATGCGCCTGGATCTCATTTTTATCTGTAACTTGGCTAGAAGCACCATCCTGCACGCTTTCTTCGGGGTTCATGTTTTTTCCTTTGTGTGCTTTTCCTTTCAGAGCTCAATCTTTCTAAACAAAATGTAATTTAACCGTTCTCGATCTGCTCTCGGGTTTCGGCACCATTTGTAGCGTACTCACTACACTCCCGGTTCAGTAGAAACAAAGAACGGCGTTTTTCTTTAACAAAAATGCTTTATTAGGCTCACGATGTTTCACCAAGCATAACCGAAAACGAATTGAATTCGGTGACCGTTACATCACGTGTCTGTAGTTGCTATGTGACTCTAGGAACTTATATATGTAAACTCAAATAACCCTAGGCTTAAACTAAACTGTACATACATAGTCCCTACAGAATATGTAGCGACCCGGCGTGGTCAAGATGGGAGAGACTGGTTTAGGAAGAACAATTTACTTTACTCACACAAGTGCTGTACGTTTTATTCTTTGGTTCGTTCTTTTAATCTTAAATTGCACAGGTCACTAACGGCGTGGCTCTTTGTAGCTCCAGGTACAAGCAAGTAAGGAGAGGAAGACCAAACGTTCGCGTGTTCTTAAAACTAAGCTTACTAACTAGCGCGCTTAAAACTAACTATACTAAGACTAGATCCTACGCGTAGGGAATTTTTCTTTCCATGTGGCAAGGCGCCACAAATACCCTAGGCACGAGCATGGCAAATCTTATACGTATATTTTTAACTCTCTTCGGCGTGTCCACTTCTTAAGGGGAGTAGTGCGCAGTCCCTCCTAAACTACGTCTATTTCCCCTCAAATAATGGACATTGACACTAGAGTGCGGTAGTGAGCCCTGTCCACTTTCGAACAAAGAAATGAGCAATCTCCCTTTTCATCTCTGGTGATATACAATGCTTGAACTCGTATCGCGGTTACTCTTGTCTAGGAACTAACGACTGTCTCCGAGGGCGGCGCTGACGTTGGGCTCCGTCGGGCACTTGCTGCGGCTGAGCTGCCACAGTCCTGATGAATGAAGAATTCGCCGGGTAGTCGTAAAGTGGTACCATATAACATTTCGTCTGGTGAAGCATTTAAGTCTTCCTTGTACGCGGTGCGTAAACTAAGCATGACGGATGGTAACAGGTGAATCCAAGGAACTTCTGATTTGCACATGAGTGCAGCTTTCAACGTTCTGTACCATCGTTCGATGATCACATTGGAAGCTGGATGATAAGGGGATGTTCGAGTCATCTGGCTGCCGAGAGCTTTGAAGAGTTCAGCTTCAAATTGGGGTCCTTGATCGGTCGTGATAGTCAACGGTGAACCGTAATGGCTTATCCAGTTGTTAAAGAGTGCGGTTGCCGTAGTATCCGCTGTGCAGTTTTTTAGGGGTGTTACGTATACAGCCCTGTATATGTATACGACCCTGCGCGTTTCCAGAACGTTCGCTACCGGTCACGTACGCATCCCTTGCGTGGGTGACTCACGGGGCGAGTCTAGCGTGGAACCTTCCAGAAAATGCCCAAATATGGTCATCCCCACCTCGGGAAAGGGCCTCATTTAGGTATAAAAGGGCGCTAGACCACAGCCCTTCGGATCATTCTGGACTAAGAGTCTAAGAACGTGGAAACGCTGTCTCACCCTGCTGAGAATATTCGTGTGAGTTTAGACTTAGATTTTCCCCGCGACTTCGCTGCGTTAATCGGAGTAGGAATTCTCTTCAAAGTAAAGAGTTGACCATTTATAAAGAATATTGTATCGAGTACTTTAGAGAATATAAGACTGTGAGTTGAAACTCTTAGATTCGTCTCAATATTCATTTAAACCCTGAATTATTTCCAAACTAGCTCGATAACCGGAGTATCTCGCAACCGATACGTCTTAACCGCTCGAGACGTATCAACGAAGTTGACCTGCCAATCCGACATCCTTTAAACATAAGTGGCTAAGGGGGACTGACACTCCCCCCGTCGTCCACGTCCTGCGGCTCCCGAGGATAACCCA
>NW_017180177.1:12228-14690 GCF_001652005.2 Ceratina calcarata
TTGTAGAGCTCGCCGATTTGCTCCTTCCTCTTTGGAACCGTCGATGTCCTCTACTGCGACTCCGACTCCGTAATGCAGTCTCCAACTTAGCCAGACGATTTACGATGGCCGCCAATTCACTGACTTGTGAAATGCTATTAACCGTCGTTCCTTTTGAAGATCCTGCAATGGCGGTCATTTCTGCTGTTCCAGCGCGTTCCATTGTCTTATCCGCCATCTTGGCTAAACGATCCATTGGTGCGTCGTCTATTATTGCCAGAATTTCCTGTATTCTATTCGGCAATCTTTGTATCCACAAAGTGCGAAGAGCATTCTCACTAACACTAGCACCTGCCAATCGAGTCATCTCCCTTAACAACTCCGATGGTTTTTTACTACCTAGCTCAACTCCTGTGAGAAGCTGACACAACTTGGCTTCTTCAGATTTTTCTAGACGCTCGATTAATGCTTTCTTGATGTTCTCGTATGAACTCTCTTCCGTCGGGGATTCCAGCACGTCTAGTATTAATTTCATCGACTCTACGTCTAAATCTCGTAACACTGCCGAGCTTTTAACCGCATCTTTTCGAATCGTATACGCAGCGAATTCCCTCTCAAGAAGGATAAACCATAGACGAGGTTCCTCTCTCCAAAACGCTGGCAATTTAACGTTACGGAATTCATGCGCCTGGATCTCATTTTTATCTGTAACTTGGCTAGAAGCACCATCCTGCACGCTTTCTTCGGGGTTCATGTTTTTTCCTTTGTGTGCTTTTCCTTTCAGAGCTCAATCTTTCTAAACAAAATGTAATTTAACCGTTCTCGATCTGCTCTCGGGTTTCGGCACCATTTGTAGCGTACTCACTACACTCCCGGTTCAGTAGAAACAAAGAACGGCGTTTTTCTTTAACAAAAATGCTTTATTAGGCTCACGATGTTTCACCAAGCATAACCGAAAACGAATTGAATTCGGTGACCGTTACATCACGTGTCTGTAGTTGCTATGTGACTCTAGGAACTTATATATGTAAACTCAAATAACCCTAGGCTTAAACTAAACTGTACATACATAGTCCCTACAGAATATGTAGCGACCCGGCGTGGTCAAGATGGGAGAGACTGGTTTAGGAAGAACAATTTACTTTACTCACACAAGTGCTGTACGTTTTATTCTTTGGTTCGTTCTTTTAATCTTAAATTGCACAGGTCACTAACGGCGTGGCTCTTTGTAGCTCCAGGTACAAGCAAGTAAGGAGAGGAAGACCAAACGTTCGCGTGTTCTTAAAACTAAGCTTACTAACTAGCGCGCTTAAAACTAACTATACTAAGACTAGATCCTACGCGTAGGGAATTTTTCTTTCCATGTGGCAAGGCGCCACAAATACCCTAGGCACGAGCATGGCAAATCTTATACGTATATTTTTAACTCTCTTCGGCGTGTCCACTTCTTAAGGGGAGTAGTGCGCAGTCCCTCCTAAACTACGTCTATTTCCCCTCAAATAATGGACATTGACACTAGAGTGCGGTAGTGAGCCCTGTCCACTTTCGAACAAAGAAATGAGCAATCTCCCTTTTCATCTCTGGTGATATACAATGCTTGAACTCGTATCGCGGTTACTCTTGTCTAGGAACTAACGACTGTCTCCGAGGGCGGCGCTGACGTTGGGCTCCGTCGGGCACTTGCTGCGGCTGAGCTGCCACAGTCCTGATGAATGAAGAATTCGCCGGGTAGTCGTAAAGTGGTACCATATAACATTTCGTCTGGTGAAGCATTTAAGTCTTCCTTGTACGCGGTGCGTAAACTAAGCATGACGGATGGTAACAGGTGAATCCAAGGAACTTCTGATTTGCACATGAGTGCAGCTTTCAACGTTCTGTACCATCGTTCGATGATCACATTGGAAGCTGGATGATAAGGGGATGTTCGAGTCATCTGGCTGCCGAGAGCTTTGAAGAGTTCAGCTTCAAATTGGGGTCCTTGATCGGTCGTGATAGTCAACGGTGAACCGTAATGGCTTATCCAGTTGTTAAAGAGTGCGGTTGCCGTAGTATCCGCTGTGCAGTTTTTTAGGGGTGTTACGTATACAGCCCTGTATATGTATACGACCCTGCGCGTTTCCAGAACGTTCGCTACCGGTCACGTACGCATCCCTTGCGTGGGTGACTCACGGGGCGAGTCTAGCGTGGAACCTTCCAGAAAATGCCCAAATATGGTCATCCCCACCTCGGGAAAGGGCCTCATTTAGGTATAAAAGGGCGCTCGACCACAGCCCTTCGGATCATTCTGGACTAAGAGTCTAAGAACGTGGAAACGCTGTCTCACCCTGCTGAGAATATTCGTGTGAGTTTAGACTTAGATTTTCCCCGCGACTTCGCTGCGTTAATCGGAGTAGGAATTCTCTTCAAAGTAAAGAGTTGACCATTTATAAAGAATATTGTATCGAGTACTTTAGAGAATATAAGACTGTGAGTTGAAACTCTTA
>NW_017180177.1:15049-16741 GCF_001652005.2 Ceratina calcarata
TCTCACGCACGTAATGATACTTAATATCTATATGCTTAGTACGTTTATGAAACTCCGGGTTCTTTGTCAATTTTACCGCCCCTTGGTTATCTACCCATATCACAGTTGGTTTATCACACCGCGACCCAATTTCTCTCAGCAAGTTTCGCAACCAGACAGCTTCTCGCGAAGCAGCTGTTGCGGCCACGTACTCCGATTCTGTGGTACTCAAGGTTACGATTTTCTGTCGTTGACTTGACCAACAGATCACCCCATTTGCTAATAGAAACACAAACCCGGTAGTTGATCGACGTGTTTCTACGTCACCAGCAAAATCGGCATCGCAATAACCAGTTAGTTCTGATTTTCTTTCCTCATGTGTATACGTTATTCCATGATCCTTGGTTCCAACCAGATACGCGAAAATACGCTTCACAGCCATCCAGTGTGCATGACTATGCTTATTCGGGTACTTTGACACAGAGTTTACCGCATACGCTATATCCGGGCGAGACACTACTGCCAAGAACATTAAAGACCCTACAGCTTCGCGATATGGGACATTCTCGCATACATTCTCATCCTCTGCTGGATACAATATTACATTAGGATCGGCAGGCACACTCACACTCTTTGCATGCGACATACCAAACTTTTCCAAGATTTTCTCGGTATACCTGGTTTGATGAATAAACATTCTTTTTCTGACACGATCTCGCTCGATTTGTAAACCCACAAAGTTCGACGCGTTTCCTATCGTTATCTTAAATGCGCTTTTCAGGTAACCGATCACTGTATCCAACACTGTACACGATTCTGAAGCTACGAGACCATCGTCTACAAACAGAGCTAGGAGCACAGTTGTGCCACCGATGCATCCCTTGAAAATGCACTTATCTGCGTTAGCCTGAACGAAATTAAATTTTTTCAGAAATTCGCTGAATTTGCGATTCCAGCACCTGGGTGACTGTTTCAATCCGTAAAGCGACTTGTTCAGTTTGCAGACTTGATGTTCTTTCGCTTCTGTACCTCCTTTTATGATGAAACCCTCTGGCAGTTCCATGTAGATATTCTCGTCCAGCTCGCCATAAAGAAATGCGGTGCACACGTCAAATTGTATCAGTTCATAATTTTCCTGCGTCATTTCTGCTAGAAACACTCGGAGCGAATCATAACGAATCACAGGCACAAATGTTTCATTATAGTCGACCCCCCGTCTCTGCAGAAACCCTCGTGCACATAGGCGTGCTTTGAATCTACACTCACCCTTCGATGACCCCTCAATGACCTTGAACACCCATTTTGAATCAATCAACTTATCTGCCTGTTTCCTAGGGATCACAGTCCAAGTCTCATTCTGCTCGTGAGCCTGAAGTTCCTCACTTATGGCTTTCGCCCATTTAACTCTATCAGGTCCACTCACCGCTTCCTGATATGTCGCAGGCTTTTTATACTCCGCACAGTTTAGCTCGTACAGAGATGTCCACTCCGGTCGCCTGAGTTGGCTTCGATCCCTGAGTCTCGGACCATCCGCTTCTCGTTGATGTGGTCCCTCGCTGTCCTGTGCATCCTGCCATGCGTCATCGTCGTTTTCCTTTCCTTCTTCCTGTACAGTTTCGCCATTCGATTCACCAGGATCTGCTTCACCTTCTTCACCCGTTTCGCCAGACGCACCTATAGCCTCGTTTTGTCTTGACACTACCAATTCCTCCT
>NW_017180178.1:0-577 GCF_001652005.2 Ceratina calcarata
GAAGAAGAAGAAGAAGAAGAAGAAGAACCGTAGGAGGCGGTGCGACCCGCGAATAAGTAAAACGAGAATGAGAAAAAGAAACACGATGGAAGGAGAGGGCGAGAGGAGACGAGGTGGACGGCCAACGTCGCCGACTCGCTATTTATATTCGATGCAGCGGGCGTTCAACTCGCGGCACCCCCGCCTTTGCGACGTATCCTTCTTCTCGGCTGTTCTCTTCGTTCCTGGTCTCGGGCGTCGTGCCGCGAAAACGGACAAACTCGCGAATAAATCTCGCGAACGCGCTTCCCCGGGACCGATCTCACGTCTCGCGCGCCCCGCAAGACGCTCCCAATCGGTTCTACGAAAATAAATCCAACCCGCGGATGAAATGTGAGAACGATATCAAGCGATCTGCGGTAATAAACCAATTAACCTGTTACTCAACAGGCGAACGATCCAAGAGTCGTTCTTTAATGTCACATGCGTTATCAGTATTCGTAGAGAGCGACGATCGATTCTAGATATCGTAGTACAGCTAGTGTTAACACTAGATTGCCGAAGGAAGTAATTTTGACTGGTTTTGGGCAAATGTACA
>NW_017180179.1:0-578 GCF_001652005.2 Ceratina calcarata
GGTGTTTTTTGGAGTGTGTATTATTGAACAATTGTAGTGTTTACCATGTTTACTGCTGTTAGATGGATGTATGGCCGCACGTTTATGTTTTGTTGCGTTTACCTCTTGCGGGTTGTTTGGGTATCTACGGGAGGATGCGCTCGCGACGTGCACGGGGGGAATATTCTTTACTAGCTAAGGATTTTTATTTTTAAGTTGTGTGGCGATTGCGGTCATTGCGGTCATCTGGGGGGAGTTTAGGTATGTGTGCGCTATTTNTTTAAAACGTGGGGCGATTGTGGTCATCGTGGAGGAGTTTAGGTATGTGTGCGCTATTTAGGGATTCTGACGCGTATTTCTTGGGACATATGGAGTAGCTGACGTTGCTTATATCCTTGTAATTCGGATGTTAGGTTTATGGTACGGGGGTACTAGTCAGACGTTGGTTGTTCGCAAATCAGGTGTTATGGGATTCTTAGCAAGAACTGTACTATTTTTGGGGGGCAATAGAATTTTATTACTCTGGTTAGTACAGGGTGTTTCACATTTCTCGGTAGGGTCCTGTTTCGTCGCTTTTTCGCATTCTCAGGATGTCTTCG
>NW_017180180.1:0-577 GCF_001652005.2 Ceratina calcarata
AATTTAAAAGTTATAGTGACTCATGAAAGTATTCACTTTTTAAAATTGAACTTTTTTAATATTGTCCCAAACAACATAATTTTCCATGAGCAACAGGAAGACTTAGTGTACTATGCAATGCTTAAGAAAAATTTGTTCAACATGTTTATTCGTCAGAATCGTTAAAAAGAAAGTAAAGTTTCTTAACTTTTTTATTAGGGTCTCTAACAAAAATTTGGAACATTCCATTTGTCAAATCGACTAATTTTGCTATGAGCAACAAGTATTTAGAAATTTCAGAAATCGCAGTTTTTACGATTTTTTATCTACAACTGAGATGAATTGGAGAATTTTTGCATATTTCGTCACGTCTAACTTAGTTATGCTTTATACCGAGTTTTATGACACTACATGTGACTACATTCACATAACTTAGATCTACAAATGGAATGTTTCAAATTTTTATTAAATTCTTATTTTTTATAAAGAAAAGTTAAAATTCATGTTCACTTTTTTATTCGAAATTTTGACGAATTTCATTTAATTTTTAGTTCCATTTTATACACGGTGTCCCAGAACTAATATTACGCCCGAAAAT
>NW_017180181.1:0-577 GCF_001652005.2 Ceratina calcarata
ATATACTAAGTTTCAGTCTTTCTAGTGTTAAAAAAGTTTGCCCACCACTGGTCTAAACCGTTTTGGGCCGTCCGTCGATTTTCGACATCTGTTTCGATGAATCGACCACGGCTTTCGGCTCGACTTTGATACCAATCTATATTCCAGTAAGCTGGTAAAAGTCGGCTGAAAGATCCGACGAAATTCCCTGTTGCCCCGCCGTTTCTTATTTTCTTTAAACGGCCAGCGCAGCGTGCAATGGAATCGACGTTTGTGTACGTTTTCCCGAATGCAAACAAGGATCGGACGTGAAATAAAATAGCTGTACTCGTCGATTACGCTTTTTCTTCCGGGAATTTCATTTCGAAAGATAAACAATAGACGAGGAATCAAAGGAAGAGGATCATTGTTCGTACCGATTGAACCTTCGCTCGTACAATATACGATCATCGATCGTCGGCGGATGTTGCAAAAGGTATTTAAAAAAACACTTTGATTCGCTTCGCGTTTTCACTGTTCGGTTTTCAATGGTTTCAGGCGACGATCGACGATTGTGCGTAAAACATTCCTGATGAAATTTATTAGAAGATCGAACAAA
>NW_017180182.1:0-578 GCF_001652005.2 Ceratina calcarata
AGCAAAAATCATGGCTTACAGTAATACAGCATATGAAACAGCTCGTCAACGAGCTCTACAAGAAGAATCGATAGTCAACCCAGTTCCCGAAAAGAGACCATCACAAAATCAACAAGAATACGAGTATGACTATGACAGAATAAAGTACGGAGAAGAACCCCACACTAAGATATACGACAAACCAAACACACATCCTCGAAGGGAGTATTGGGAAGACAATCCTCAAAGATGGCAAAACTCTAAATGGTCAGACAAAAACAGAGTAATGGAAATGAAACGAAACCTGGCTTCACCCAANACGAAAGCTGAGAGAAGGCTCGGTTTCCACCAAAGAGATCATAGGGAGAAACAGCATAAAAATATAAGGGAAGAATTTAATGACCTCTTTGATAAACTCCTGGAAATGGCAAGAAGTCTGAATCTAGAGGAAGAGCTCGAATCCAGAATTCAGAATAGAAACAACAACAGATGGTCAAACTCCGCTTTTCCCAGAAGACAAGAGCATCATAAAAAGACCCCTTCAACTATGAGAAAGGAACAGAAAACCTATTTTATGTCAGGAGAAGATAATTTCACTA
>NW_017180183.1:0-577 GCF_001652005.2 Ceratina calcarata
TATAAGTATTACTCCACCAAAGTGTCATCGGTTATTCCTACTTAGAAAATGTATTGATTTTATGATTGACACGTGAATAATTTCAAGTTGCTCACAGTGCTTATTTAAATTTTAAATCATTTAACAATTTTTATTACTTCCTCATTTGCTCACTTTGTTTCAAGAGTCTGTATCTACTATTTACTTCAATAAATTCTATACATGTACAATGCTGTTCACTTAAGCAGCCTCGAACAGCTCAATCTATAGTTTTTCATAGCTAAATGTAAGTAAAGAAAATAACGTAGACGTAAAATTATTAAATATAGAATTGTTATAAATATTCCCCGTCTGACCTATTGCAAAGCATCAACTAACTGCGACTAAACACTATCTAGCTGAAGGCTGCAACCCTCTTATATTAACAAAGTATTTTCTGAAGGCCTACAATAAAAAGGTATTTTCCACATGTCCACATCAGTATAAACTACTGCCATTTACTAATTTATGTCGCAGATGAATTTAACTAGTAAGCAACAATTTTTATCACAATTTCATTTTTCCTAATAAACATGTATCTTATGTATACATATCCTAT
>NW_017180184.1:0-577 GCF_001652005.2 Ceratina calcarata
CGGAGGACGTGTTCTTCGTAGTTTTGATCGCTGTGTCGTTTACCTTTGTATTTTTGTATATCGTTTACATTGTTCGTCATCGTATGTTGGTTCGTTGATTGATACATTATTTGTTTCTTATTCTGGTGTAGTGGCTTTTTACATTTTTCTTTCTTACAATATTTGTGGTGTGTCGATTATTAACGTGCGTACAATTTTGTTGCGGTCTAGGTTCTTATGAATTCGTGTCGTCGTCTATATGCGCGTTTACAGGTTTTACCAGTGTTCTTTGCCGGTTTTTACACGTTGGATATTTTCTTTTTGTATCTCGACTTTACGGTTTGGTCGTTTTCCGTTTCTTAGTCTATTATTTACATTCGTTTTGTTTATCGTTACATTTTGAACGTTTCATTGATCGGTCCTCCCGCTTGAGGTCATATTCTAGATCGTAATTTTACATTTGTGTCGCTTGTTACGTATTTTTAGAAATAGTAATTCGAGTTTATCATTCTCGTTGCCGGTTGACGTTTCGTCAGGGAACTCGTTATTCGTGATTCGCTTCGTAGTGACGGTCTTTTTGTGTTTTTCCCCCTTTTTT
>NW_017180185.1:0-577 GCF_001652005.2 Ceratina calcarata
GAAATTAAACGTAAGAGCATAAACGACAGGCAATTAGTAATTTTACTTTTGAGACTCTTAAAAATTCCAATATATTACGGCTGAGAAGAGCTTCTCAAAATGTTGAAAACTTTCCAGACTCGTGAGACATTCAAGTTCGTTAAGCCTATTAAATCTTGCAAGATTTTTCGAGACTTCTCCGATTTGAACTTTCTTTACGATCGTAGAACGTGAGAAGTTTGCGGTACAGGAAATCGAATGGCTATTACTGAAAACGCGTGTTTTCAGTTACTATTAATAGTCACTATTAAATACAAAAATTATGGAATGTAGTATAACAATTTTATAACAGCAATATCGAATAAGAAAATCATGGTACTCTTATATTATACTGGTATACTACAAGAGAAGAAGAACATAAGAAATTGCACTTTATTTTATGAACTGAACTAAGTAAACCAATTTAAGGGAATAGAGTCGAAAGCAGCATGTTAAAGCAGAATATCAATGTTACCCAATAAATTGGCCCAAAATAAGGATAATTTAATGTTTTGAAAAACTGCCTTTTGAAATAATCTTATCTTGAACCAAAATCATT
>NW_017180186.1:0-577 GCF_001652005.2 Ceratina calcarata
ATTCGTCAATTAGGTAAGAAAATTTGATAATAAAAATAATGAGTTTGCAAACGAGTTATGTAAACTCGATTTAACATAAATTCTTGACGACTCGTAGGATTTACAGATCCTAATCTGAGTGTCGTGCGAGGAATTCGCGGATTTCTTTATCAGAGGACCGCGTAGGTATGCATAATTCGAGTTAGCCACGAACGATTTACGGACTCGTGCCACGAGCTACGTTAAAACGTGATCGTAAGAAATTCGCCTCATCGATATGCCATGGCAATCGTTGCCTATGTCGATCACTCGCTCGACCTGCAAGCTGATTTCTCCACCGCCCGCCACCCACGACCTCCTCCGCCCTCCCTCAGGAGAAATGCGTATTTTCGACGCTCTGGTGGCACGTGAACCGACTTAGGAATACTTTGTACTCGATCGATGCCCACTGCCTCGTCTCCCTCTGGTCAGTAAGGTCAGGGACGAATTAGAAATGATCGAAATTAATTTTTTCCCCAGTTTAAAGCATCGAGGAAATTGCAGTAAATTTCCTGATTTCTAGTCACTTTAAAATACTCATCGTTGATAAAATTAGCTA
>NW_017180187.1:0-1230 GCF_001652005.2 Ceratina calcarata
CACTTTGCGTATCACTCCGACTTTCTTCTCTGCACATAATGTCAACGTGGCGACGCGCACACTTCATGCATTTGAGATACACCCGACAAAATCTCCTATTGTGACCAATTTTTAAACAAATGAAATACGCACGCTTTCTCTTTACAACCTCTTGCCTCTCTGCAAGGGACATAGTCTTTGCCTGAGTACACTTCGCACTGTCGTGATCATTCTTTTCACAAAATATGCAGACAACCTCTCTGCCCTTGTTAATTAAACTACGCGCACTTGGTATGTCTTTTCCTGTAGTCTGTGGCTTAGTTTTCTTAGAACGTTCTGTTTCACTTTCTTCTCTAAGATTAAACCCTTTCACGGCCATTGAAATACGCAACTCATTTTGTACTTCTAACTTTAAAAATTTAATCAACTTTGTTAATCGTGTTTTTGAAGCATCTGAGGAACTCACGGACTCATTAAAGTCATTGGTGCTATTCGATCGTTGCCATATTCTAAGCAATTCTTCTGGCAATGATGATTCCACCAACGGGAAAAGCATTGCCGCACACTTATCAGTCGCTACACCGAGTATTTCTAATGCTCTCAAATATGACTTTATTTTATCATATAAACTCGAAAGCTGTACTTCTTTCTTCAACATGGCATTTTGAAGTACTAATTGCAAAAGCTCTCGCACGTACACTTCGATTTGGAGATCATCGCGACCGAATCTCTTCTTTAAGCCCTCGATTACTCTTTCATAGTTTTCTCCCGTCGGCGGATAACTCTTTACTAGTTCAGCAGCGCGTGAATCTGGCACCATTGCTTGAATCAGATATTGGAATTTATCCTCTCTCTCCATATTAGCGTTCTCATGTATCTTTTTAAATAAACTCCAAAACTGAAGCCACTCGCGTACGTTACCACTGAACTTAACTAATTCGATTTTCGGCAATTTAAATGTCTTTCTCACTTCTGATGAAGTCGCACTCGTACTAGTGTTTGCATCCGACTGAATTGCACTTTAAGTTCTATTATTTCTGGTAGCAATGCGACTGTCAAAATGCTTTGCCAGTAAGAATTTACTTTTATAGGCGTCGTGTTCATCATACTTCCTTTGAATTGTATCTTCTGTTACCTCGCCCTTAACCCATTCGCTGCCAGGACGAGTATACTCGTCCTGCTTTAAATATATTATAATATGCAGGCTCTTTTGAAGGCCCATTGCCAACGACGAGTATACTCGTCTTTGGT
>NW_017180187.1:2556-3071 GCF_001652005.2 Ceratina calcarata
TCTCTCACTTCATGTAAAAACATTGACGGAGTCAAAGGCATTATCTCTTCCTGACTATCTGACAGGAAAGTTATCGGTCGCGAGTTTATGACAGCCTCGCAATCTATTAACGTCGTCATCATTTCCTCGAAACTAAGGCACGTTTTCTTAAGTGTGCGTCTCAACAATCTTTTAAGCACACCAATGAGACGTTCCCAAAATCCTCCCCACCAAGGAGCTGATGGTGGATTAAATTTCCACTCTATCTGTTGTATTGCGACTGTCTTCGCGATCTTCTCATAATCTAATGTTTTTAATTGATTATTTAAACCAACAAAATTGGTACCATTATCGCTGTAAATGACGCTCGGTCTATCTCGTCTAGATATATGCCTTTGCAAAGCCATTAAAAATGTGGCGACATTCAATGAACTAACCAATTCTAAGTGAACTGCCCTATAAACAGCGCACGTAAAAAGACATATCCACGCCTTTTGTCCGCCCTTTAAATAAATCGGCCCCGCAAAATCTACTCC
>NW_017180187.1:4955-7449 GCF_001652005.2 Ceratina calcarata
GACAAGGATCAGTCTGTCCTTTACTCGGAGTTTCTCAGTTTCTCCGCACGAGGCCTTCAAGATCAATTCGGAGTTGGCCCGTCACTCCTGTAGCTCCTATATACCCTTAAGATTCATTAAAAAATGGTCTATTTTTTGTCTGAAATTTTATAAAATTATAATTGAATAATCTGCTAAATAAATTGCGAGATGAATAACAGTAATGAAATAAATGAGCTATGCGATATATGTGAAATGTCAATCGTTCAGGTTCATACACAGGCTTTTAGAATGTTCCGTGCCCAGCCATTTTTGCCCGAATTGTTCTTCAGGCCATTTGATGTTTCAGCGCATTAAATAAATATTTCTGCATGTGCCATTTGTAGTACACGTGGCCTGATGGTCAAGTTTAACGTGTACCATAAATAGTACACGTGGCACGGAACGTGTTAATTGTACAGCTTATCAATTCATCCTTGAAATGGCAAATAAAAAGAAAAAAAAATGGTGTGTCGCGTACCTGGAGAGAGTTACGTGGAAGTGGAAGTAATACCTTATGTTATAGGAGTATTGGGAAAATTGGGGAAATAGTCGGATAGATTATCCTATTTTGCATAAACTAAGAAAAATCTGACACCGTGCCATGAATTCTACAAAGGTTGTAAGTATACATTCGCTTTTAAACTTAAACCTTTAGATTTGAACAATGTAATGACGCGCGATTCGAAGTAATGTTCTTTCGACAAAAACAATACGTTACCGAGTTTAGGATTCCCGGTATTGTTAAATTTTCAAACAATATGTGAACATTGGAATTAACTCGTATTATTATAGGAGAGAAGTCTCGAGGACACCGAGACCGAATTGTTTAATCCAAATGTGTTGGACCGACTGTCCTTGACATCTCCTGAGGGTTTAGTAATTAGGCCTCTGAAATCTGGCGATTACGATCGAGGTATATAAAAATACGATAATAAAGAACGTTTTAATTGTATAATTAGTAACTATGCTGTATTTAAAAGGATTTCTTCAGCTTTTAACGCAGCTGACGCAAGTTGGAAACATCAGCAGGGAACAGTTTCTTAGTAAGTGCTCTTAAAGCAATATTGACTGTAACGATTAGGAATTTGATTCGATTTTCTAATACACAGATCGTTTTCATATGATGAGAAGTACCAATAGCTATTATGTCATTGTGGTGGAAGACGTGAGTCTAGGAAGTATAGTAGCAACATCAATGTTAGTCGTTGAACAAAAGTTCGTTCACAATTGTGCCCTGGTATGTGCACCCATAATTCTTTTCTCACGTTGACTTTTATAAACTGGAACTGTATAGAAACACTTATTTCAGAAAGGGCGTTTAGAAGATGTGGTAGTGGACGATAAATATCGTGGCAAACACTTGGGAAAGTTGGTAGTCAAAATTGCAACGCTATTGGCACACTATCTACAGTGTTACAAAGTGTCTTTAGATTGTAAGGATCATCTTATCCCATTCTATGAAAGTTTGGGTTTTATACGCGAACCCAACAACGCCAATTACCTCAATATGAGATGTTCGAAAGGAAATACTACAGAGAAGTCTCGCTTAGGATAATAATTAAAGGAATTAAACTTGAAAGCATGTTCGACGCGTTCCACTTTAAATTTCGAGATTCCTATTGTTTTAGACTCGTGGGAATTAATAGACTGCGGATTTTATGCAACTTAAAAATGTTTTAAATGACAGTCTCTTGTGTCATTTAAAGATTACAATATGCATTCTGGTTTTGATGTTTCTACATTATATGCAGCACTTGTTTTATACATTCACTTTCCGTATAAATACATAAAATCCGCAATCTAACAATTGAAGATAAAATGCGTACGTTGTGCAGATGGAAAAAGCAATAATGCGTAATCTTATTTTGCTGAATACAGATTATAATATTTTACAAGAATATACGTTAATGCAATAAACAATAGAGACAGAAGTAAGAACTGACTCGTCAGTAATCGATAATAGATAAAATACTTATTTCACAGTCAACATTTTTTTTAATTCCTTTCTTTCCTTTATTAAATACAGTGAATGCAATTAAGTTATAAGATATTCAAATTAAAGTTTCTTACTAGCAACATTGTTCCGCAGTTTTACCGCCCTTTTTGCTTCTATTTCTCTCTGTCTAGCTAGTTTACGCTCCTCGCGTAATCTCCTGGCTTCCTCCGATTTCTTACTTCCGCTAATCGTCCCAGTATTCTCAACGTTTTCTTATGAAAAGAAATTTTAAATAAATAACATATTCACATCTACATACAGGAATGGGCTATATAACTGAGTTTTCCGCAAAAAATCGTAGAGACTCAACTTTTCTTTTAAATTGAAGGTAAAGAATCAAGTTACTATTAAACAACAATACTAGTAAACAACATCGTAGAAAAAAAGTTATCCAAGTCCGTGTACGTAGTCAAACTGCTAATTTTTTAATTTTAAACACACTTAATTGATAATTATTTTCCAAACACGGGCAATTCT
>NW_017180187.1:8687-22814 GCF_001652005.2 Ceratina calcarata
CGTTAATGCAATAAACAATAGAGACAGAAGTAAGAACTGACTCGTCAGTAATCGATAATAGATAAAATACTTATTTCACAGTCAACATTTTTTTTAATTCCTTTCTTTCCTTTATTAAATACAGTGAATGCAATTAAGTTATAAGATATTCAAATTAAAGTTTCTTACTAGCAACATTGTTCCGCAGTTTTACCGCCCTTTTTGCTTCTATTTCTCTCTGTCTAGCTAGTTTACGCTCCTCGCGTAATCTCCTGGCTTCCTCCGATTTCTTACTTCCGCTAATCGTCCCAGTATTCTCAACGTTTTCTTATGAAAAGAAATTTTAAATAAATAACATATTCACATCTACATACAGGAATGGGCTATATAACTGAGTTTTCCGCAAAAAATCGTAGAGACTCAACTTTTCTTTTAAATTGAAGGTAAAGAATCAAGTTACTATTAAACAACAATACTAGTAAACAACATCGTAGAAAAAAAGTTATCCAAGTCCGTGTACGTAGTCAAACTGCTAATTTTTTAATTTTAAACACACTTAATTGATAATTATTTTCCAAACACGGGCAATTCTCGACACAAATTTCGTGATAACAACATTTTTTGGAGTAGTGTAGTAGTTTTAATTGCAAAAACTTACTCAATTGTTCTAGCGGTTGAAAATCTTCTAGAGGCTGAAACTCTGAATCTTCCCAGCCGGTCTCGGAAGATTCATTTTTCTCTTCACTCTGTGCCGCTTCTTCCTCCTAAACGCAATTATTTAAACTTTTCTTTCAATTTTAATGACATCATCGCAATGATTGAAATGTTAATAGATAACATTTAGAAAATAATAGGTAACGGAAGAAATACAACGCACCGGTTCTTCTTCCAGGCTCGTCCATTGTTCGCTGGCCTTCGGTGAGTGAGCGGATGGTGAAACATTACTAGTTCCATGGGCTGGAGTAGTAGAAGGTTGCTGTTCCATATCACCCCAGTTGTCGGCATCCCAGTCCCAATCGCAATCCGAATTTGCCTTCACCGCGTTTTGCGGATCATGTTCGTGATCGTGATCTAATGACGTCATGCTCGTAGCACTGCTAGTCGTGGCAGTCGTGCTGGCGCTACTTTGTGAACTGCTAGCTTGCTCTGCAATTTTTTTTCTTTGTCAATATCGATTTGAACTTTGACAGAGGCGAAAGAAACAGTAGTGAGTCGTAGGTACCTAAAGAGGCAGGTTTGTTTAGTAAAATCCTAGACGCGTTCGACGATTTCGATGTATCCGATTGACTTCGATAAAACTTGGCGGTAACCGCCGTCACAGCCCAACCGGCCCAAGTCGCTGCCGCGTTGCTAAGACTCGGCGTGGCCGTATTTACATCGGCCTCTGAAACGACAATATTTCGATTATTACTTGCACCGGACGGACGAGCGTACATCTTGACCTGAATGTCTTGTACCCATGGATTCGCGTAATCCAGGATCTTCCGATACTCTCTCGAGCTTCGATAAAAATCCGCGAATAATTCGAAACGCGTTGTCTCTTACTTCCTTGTCAACGTCCGTTGTCAGCGGGCATAAAGCTGGTAATATTCGATTCGCGACTTCCTGCAGCAAGAAGTATTGCTGCGTCGCCGCTAAAGCTAAAATACTTGCTGCCCTAGCCGGTGGGAAAGGATCGCGCGTACCTCGAATAAACGCTCCGATCAATACCTACGACATTAACGATAATTATCTGTAAGCATTCTTAAATCGTAATGATCGTAAATTTCTTGTATCTCATTAATTACTTTTTGCCTTATCTGAGGATGTAGATGTTGAGCAATTTTTCCTAAACAAACTGTAGTATTAGTACGTATGTCGCCGCGTTCATCTTTCGACTGAAGTCTAGCAAAGTACCTTAATGTTTCCACATTAAGATTATTGTAATCTAATTTCGGCGCTAAGTGTACAACGGACTTTATAGTTTGTTCCCTGATCGCACCGTTCGTATCAAGAAAGCCCTTGGCTACCTGCAATTGATATCGAATTATCTCGACGCCATATGAAATTTATGAAAAAAGGAAGAGAGAATGTAACCTGTGGAAAGATAGCTTCGTTCACCGTCGCCGGTTGCAAATGATCGACGAATCGATCGAGTTGTTGCAATAATCGTGATCTCGTCGCCCTGTCGTTCGACGTGAACAATTTAACAACACATGGTACGACTCGTCGTTGATATTCGGCGTCGGGCAATTGGCAGCCGAGTTGCAGTAAAGGAGGCAATACCGCGCTCCCGGCATCGCCGAATTCGAAAGCGGCTAATAGCTGCGGTAAAATTTTATATCTACCAACCCCGTCCGGGAAGGAGTCCAACTGGCCAGCAAGTTGCGCGAAGAATCTACCCTTCTCTCCTTTTTCTTTCATTTGAATCTCCTCTAAGAACAGGAGTGCGTCTACGAGCACGTTTTTAAAAAATCCTCCGTTACTGCGGCAACGTGCTATCACGTCCGCGGGATTCGGCCTTTCGTCGGCATTGCCGCTGGTCAATTCTCGATATATCACTAGCAGTTGCTTTGGTATCTAAGAGAAAAGAATCATTAGAAAAGAACTCGATTTGAACAAAATATATTGCGATAAACTTACCTTGTCCGTAACTTTAAGTTGCATATTTAAACTTAATGGACCGTTGTAAGTTTCCCAGATCAAGCATCCGAGTCCCCACATGTCAACCGAGCTGTTTTTTTTATTTATTCATCAGTTTCTTAGTGTTAACAATAAACCTAAACGTTTATATATAGAGAGGCTAGTATCGCAATACAAGTTTTAGGATAGCAACTATCGTATGTTATTTACCAAACCAAATAAATTTACATTGTCTACATTAAATAAGTTATGGCTATGAAGAAAGGTAAATAAATTATTCTTTTTTCAATTTCGAGTAGAGACTGTAATTAATATGTTTTTTTACCATTTAGTGCTCGGCTTTGCATTCTCTTTCGTATCAGGTGGATGATATATTTGGAATGTCGATGGCAATGCATTGTAAACGCTGTCTACTGCTGTCATATATTCGACTCCACCAAGTTTCCATTCCCCAGTTTCTTCATTGACGAACACCGTCCACAAATTAACATTGTTGTGCCGTAGATTGCCATCATTATTCAAAAAATTCAATGCTCTCTGTTAAATGACAAACGTTTTAATACTTTAAGAAAGGTCGATATAGAATTGTAGCCAGCACGTACAGTGATTTGGAAGAGTCCCCAAGAAAAATATAACTCTCTCTTAGATTCCTCGTCGTTGTTAAACTTTTTCGTTAGTCGACTGTACAAAGGTTCCACGCGTTCGGTTGCTAAATAAAGGACTTTGTCAGTCTGAAAACATAAGTTACTTCAATTACACTGTAAACAGAGAGATTGGTTTTTACTATATACGTTACACGTTTATACCTCGAGACTGTCAAGATACGCAAGTATGCTTGGATGCCTAAGAGTTTTTAATCTTTTTACTGATGAACGAGCTACGTCCAAGAAATGTTCGTTACCGTTTTTGGACTCGAAGACGAATACTGAAACGTCTTCGCCTCCAGCAGAACCCTACGGAAAAAGGAAATTATTTCGAATGGCGAAGATGAAACAGTCGAACAGCTGATCGAATCAATATCTTGGGAGATTTTACGCAAAAGCTTGTGTACGATTGGGTTAGAATACCTTCTTCTTTGCCCTGTGCAACGTCCAGATACTCTTATCGTCTAAACCAGAGATCGGCTCGCCGATCTCGTACGGGAAATCTTTGGCTGGATCTCTCGAGAAGAAGGACCACATTATTACTCGCGATTAGTTAAACTATTAATTCACTGTGAAAACGGGTCGAGTTCATCCTTCGATTCGGTTTCGGCACCCCGTCACGCACGATAACTTAACAGTGACACTGACTGACTCACAGGTCAGGCGTCAGGCCCACAGAACTGAGTAATTAACAGACAGCTACGCATCAACCAGCATCAACTTAGCAGCTGTGTGATGATGTTAATGTCCGTCACTCAGTATGAACGAAATTGGCCCGTCTTTGGTGACAACTTACACGTTCAAAAGCGGGAAAGAGTTCGTCGTCAAGATCAAAGTTACTGCTCTGGCGAGAGGATGTCAGCGTAACTTAGAGCTTGCTATCACGGATAAATACACCGCGGAGAATTGGCAATCGTCGTACGACGCTGCATGTTTGTTCCCTAATTCATATTATACTCCGATAATTAATATTGACGAGGTTATTCTAAGGGATTTAATTTCGTCTCTGATTGGTTTTAAGACATTGAAAATTTGACGCATAAAACTGGAAATTACAAGCATTTCGATGTATTCGTCGCTATGTTGCAATCCGGACTGTTAAAAGTACCTAATATCTTTGTATTCCGAGTTTCTAACGAGTCGAGCCAAATAAAAAGGATTCGATTACAGACAAGTGAATCTATTAGCTTGGACCTTCTCACGTTCGAAGATTTAGAATTGTTACGCGCGCGTAAACTCGAACGAAGTTCGTATTCAAGTTTGGGTAACGCAACGAGCAATCGTCGCTATCTTATATTAACGTACACAGTAGAATTCGACAGGTAAGTATATCCGACCAATTAATAGAGATTGGTATGCTATCAAAGCGTTCCGACATACTTTAAGAATCCATTATCCATTGCCCCTGGAATATTGCGGTTTACCCGATCCAGTAACACTGCAAGCTACTATAAGAAGATTGCAAACGGAAATCGAGAGATTACAATCCGCAGGGGTGAACAGAGAAATGCAGAAACGCATCGAGCAGCTGACAATCACGAATCAAAAGCTCGCGCAAGAGAATTATAAGCTTACTAACGGAGGTAGTAAAGAGAGAAACGGTTTCAGTGTATCCACTTTTCAAATGTACGTTTTACCGTTCAGGTAAAGCTTTAAAGCATTTGTTCGGATCGATTAAATCGTTAGAAAGTAACGTCGTTAAGGAGCGTGCCTCGTTCCGCGCGCAAATTCAGAAACTTAGGGCCGAGAACGCAGCGTTATCGTTAAAAGTGCAGCAGCTTACCGCGTCCGCTAATAGGAAACCTGGGGATGGTAGTCCGGCGTTGAGACGTCGTAATCGAACGCCTTCCACGCGTAGACAGAGCAGAAGTAGATCGTCCTCGATTTCGAGTCGAAATAAAACTTCTAGCTTATCGTCAGGTGTGAACTTAAACTTCATTCCCGCGTTTCTCTTTTGAACTACCTTATACGAATACTTAAATGGCAACAGGTAGTTCTTTGGAATCGATCGGAGTACGATCTCATTCTCGAAAAACGAAAGCGGGTAGCAACAAAGCAAGGAATCCAAGTTAGTGTCGAATGCGTAATGTCTCTGCAAAAAGGAGACTGTGAACTTCCTTTTTTTTATAGAACTCGACTTCGAGAATTTGGAGGCCAGAATTAACTCGTTGCAGAAAATGTTGAAAGAAGGAGTAAACTTGAATTAACGATTTTTATAAAGGACTAACGAGCGTTCAATTTTATTATCATTGTTATTATTGTACCCCTCGCATGTGCGATACAATTGGATTTAAGTAGGGTCACTGCCGCCTGAAATAGTACAACTGGCACGTATTTTATGGATGTAAAGTATTTTTATACGAGACTATGTATTTTCGAGAGCTGTTGATGATTAAAAAAAAGAGAATACGAAACTATATATCTATAAATAGAAAATACTGAGTTATTCACAATGATAATGTATAAAAATGTAATGTATAAAGTGTAATAGATAGTTTCAATTATATACACA
Source organism: Ceratina calcarata (assembly GCF_001652005.2). Lineage (NCBI taxonomy): Eukaryota > Metazoa > Arthropoda > Insecta > Hymenoptera > Apidae > Ceratina > Ceratina calcarata. The sequence goes on from NW_017180187.1 coordinate 14,445, forward strand.
GTTTACATACATATATGTATATATGTAGAGAAAGAGAGAAAACTGTCTCTTATTTACACTATGTCACGAATATGTTCATATACTATCACGACGAATTTCAGATGAAATATCAGTTAACTGAGTTTGTCCGTCTTTACATTGTTTTCATAATAAACTATAGCACGTTCAATTATTGACGCTTTATCACCGTCTGGATTGTTACTTTTGTTTGGATTCTCGCTAATATTAGACAGCTGCTGTCCTTGTTCATTTATTTCTATTACTTTTGGTTTCGCAACCAATTTATGCTTTGTGTGTTTCGCTAATTCTTGTACAGCTTCTTCCAAGTACTGGATTTGGTTCTCCTGTCGAGTCGTAACTTGACTCAAATTCTCTATCTGGTCTGTGAATAGTTGTATTTGTGCCAGTCTCGCCTCCTCCTTCTTGGCCTCTTTCGCCACTTGGCGATTGTACTCCAGTATTAAACAACCACCAGCGACACTGAATATGACTACTTCACCCATCAGATTTGCTCCTAATTCTATGGCCATAGCTTCGTTCAACTTCGCAACTTTCGTAGGCTTACCCAGGTTCATTACATACATCTTAGCTTTCACTTCTGCCCAATGATAAACTGTAATCACGAAGATGTATAAAGTTATCCTGCAAAATCTTTGTGGCTATTCTTAACGATGATATCGATCACGATTACATCATTGTACAATCGGGTCTATTTTTATTATTTTTATTCAACACGATTCACTTACATTGAGCGGGTGGTATGATAAAATACGTCCGGAACACCGGGTGATTCTTTGCTTGGTTAACAAGGAATTTCGCAAGTGGTTTACTGATCTGTTTGACGAACAAGACTCCTAATTTGAGAGCCGGGAAAACGCCCACGACCATTTTTCTTCCTCACTTCTCTTTTCACTCTTTACGATTGAAATTCCAAGTTACGTTTCGTACCTCGACTAAAACCTGAGAACCATACATACGAATACACATCTCTGGGACATGCTCGGTCTTATGATACAGGTTACGAATAACACGATCTTTTATCGAAAACATTTGCTCTCGTATATTAAATATTATTCTATCGAATACTAAAAATCATTATGTAAAATAACATCGCGATGACATCGTGTAGAAAGTGGATAACATTCACGTCATTATTTCGAAGCTTTATCAGCATTATCTTACCTCTGAAATTGCTTCAGAGCATAGCAGACGGCCATACTGACTGACAGTGACACGATGGAATGCTATCTGATTATATGCGAATCATTAAACGATGCAAGTCAGTTTTTAAACAATTTTTCATTTATAAATATTTATACGATTTTACGTTAACTACTTTTCAAGTGTCAGGTACGTACATGCATTTAGAACGATCAAGTTGATAATTTCGCAATACGTCCACTACATGATCTAAAGATTATAAATTTCAAGATGTAAATGATAATCGTTGAAAATGCTGTATTATTGATTGTACGAATTATGATAATTAAAATAATACTTTTGAACTTGTGGACTTTACAGGCTGAGCAAATATCCGAAGGACCATATACTTGAATATTTCAAGTAGCAACAGATCTATTAAGACTTTAATTCTTGACCAAAATGTTTATGCACGATGAGTCTAACAGGAATGTAGTATATTATAAAAGGCTGTGCTATAAAAGACTCAATATAATCAGTAACAATTACTTATTTGCGATATGGGGACTGGTAATGCATTTGATATTATTATGGGGTGTACTCAATGCCAATTTCCATTCCCCGATTGTCCAAGGATTGCCAAATGTACCTGTTTTACAAAACGCACCTGCCAAGAGATTGGTCTTGTTTGTAGCAGATGGTTTGCGATTCAGAACTTTCATTGACTCACTGCCAGACTTTCTCAAGTATGTTCACCTCAGGTTTAACTTTTTCTAGATGCTATAATAATTTGTTTCGTAGCGATGTCATGATGCATAAAGGCACATGGGGTGTGTCTCACACAAGAATGCCGACAGAGTCTAGACCAGGCATTGTTGCAATTTGCGCAGGATTGTACGAAGATCCTAGTGCCATATTTAAAGGATGGAAAGAGAATCCTGTCGATTTTGACTCTATTTTCAATCAAAGTCATCGTTCATGGGCCTGGGGAAGCCCTGACATTATTTCGATATTTACGAAAGGTATTATATAATTTATTTATTCCATGCCTTTCGATTTTGGGGGACTCTTTTCACATTATTTTTTCCTAATTTCCTAATTCTAAATTGTCGTTCTCTAATCCTTCTACTTCTTATTCTTCCCTTCCTCTTCCTATCATTCCTGTTTCTTATTTCTGTATCTCCATCATATCTTAATCTATTCTTACTTATCTAAAAATATAATACTCTTTCCCTGTGTACCTAAACTTGAAATTTTTTAAATCCTCTACAAAAAGAACTCTATAATATAATCTCACATTGCATTTCCGGTCTTCCTCACGAAAGGTATTATATGAAAAATATTAGACTGTCGTTCTTACGTAAAAAATTAAATTATCAATATAGGAGCGCTTTTGGAAAACATACAAGGGTATAGCTATCCTGCCGAATGGCAGAATTTTGATATAGCTCACGGACAGATTTGGCGCTTAGATTCTTGGGTATTCGATAAGTACGTCGACTGGCTTAGAGCAGAGGCTCACAAAGTTAAAGATACCGAGCGCATCGTTTTATTCCTTCACCTTCTTGGATGTGACACGACTGGCCACGCAGCTAAACCCTACTCTAAGTATTAAAACATTTCTGTACACGTATTCTTAGATTGAATTCGGCAAGGCACGAACTGGCTCGATGCTAGTGCTGTTTCAAATGCGACACAAGTGCAACATAGAATCGGTTACGTATGACACTGGTACATCATAGAATTGGTACACCACTAAAATGAAAATTACATTAAAATAGTGCTGACAATTCTGATAAGTCTGTTGCATTGCATCAGGGCAATATCGTTGAATAAAGTATAAAACTTGCATGCAACATACCCGAATATGACGATTGGACTGGAAGAGAGAACATGAATCAAATGCACCGAAAAAGTTCGCACTGAGTGCGGAGTAATGCAGACTGCCGAATTCACTATTAATGAGGATACTTCGAATTTGATGAAATTTTTAAAGAAATTGTAATCTGAATTACATTTTAATGCAGAGAATATGTTGATAATATGAATTATGTTGATCGGAAAATAAAAGGAGTTGTTCGAATGACGGAAGAGTTTTTCGGGGACAACGCAACTGCTTACATTTTCACATCTGATCACGGGATGACTGATTGGGGTTCGCATGGGAGCGGTTCTACGGATGAGACCGAAACACCGTTTATTGCCTGGGGCGCAGGTATCGGCGCGCAAAATATTCGTCAAGATATAGAACAAGTCGACGTTACACCATTAATTTCGTCTTTAATCGGTGCTCCGATTCCAGCTAACAACGAAGTGCGTATAAGAATGATGTCCGTGTTATGTTGGTTCCGCACTATCCGTAGCGGGTCTGAATCGTACCAGCTCCTGTACGGATAATACGGATACATGTTCAATGTACTAGTTCTGATGCGTCTACATATTTTTAGGGTGTTGTACCGTGGCACTATTTAAACGCTACTGATATCAAGTACGTGAATCGTGCGCTATTCAATAATTTGAAACAGTTAAATTTTCAAGTGAAAGCGATGAAAGAAATGAGCTGCAAGGATAGGAGATACGCGGATAAGCGAGAACAGGAAGTAGATAAGAAAATTTCTCATTTGTACAAGTACGTTGAGACAGGTATTCCGGACGAGAACTTAAATGAAATAGTAGATACGATTAAATCAGCTAAAGACGTATTGAAGTATTATCGGCAGTACCAAAGGACGCAGTTCTTATTATATTTATCTATGATGTGGATAGGATGGATAATAGTGTTGTTCATGAAGATGTCTTGTGCTAAACAATCTTCTGTTCAGTACGGCTATGTATTTCTAACAGACGTTTTATTCTTTTTTTCAATAATTTTGATACCTGCTATGCACAAAAGTACGTTATATTCTACTACCGTAGTCACTGGAAAAAAGTGCATTTTTAATTTTGTGTAAACAGTTACAGGTTGCAACAGTTGGAGATTACCGATTTATGTACTTTTTGCAATATTCTCTTTTTGGCAAGTGATTCGCAGCGCGCTCGTATACTCAGTAAAACTGAAGCTTTATAATACCAAGTATTATTGGATAATAATGACAGAGATAGTTTTGTTATTAGGAACGATGTTCATTGGATTAACATATAGACCTGTCTTTGGCATAGGAATGTTATGTGTTATCCTTGCCCATGAAATAGTATTAAAGAATTCTGTAAGTCTATTTCTTTGGACAGCTTTATGTCTAGTTGCGTTCCCGTTTCTACCTGTTGTAGAACCGTATCCTCGAGTGTACATTGTGTAAGTTCTAATTGATATTCCAGTTGATATTTTATTTCAATGATAAAATTAATTTAACGTAAACATGATAATATATTGTTTTTAGGCTCTCAAGCATATGCGTCGCAATTGTAACAGTTGTATTGAAATGGCAATCAAAATGTCGAAAAATAATCGAAATATTCAGACTTGCGGTCACGGGATTGATATATTTGGAATTCATAGACGGCCGAAGTTGGGCGTCGTGGGCAATTTTGTTAACGACACCGTTAGACATTTTCACTTATTCCACGCGATTAAAAATAAGAATGCAAGGAATCATTCTGGGTTTATTTTGCCCACTCGTTCTGTTATCAGCTTCTTATGAACCGTTCTTTTTCTTGATATTCGCGTGCCATTTATACTGTTGGCCACAAACTATCACGGTTCAAACTGATCAAAGTATTAAAAAATCTTTGACTATCGAGGAATTGCTTAAAGCAGCAATTTTTGTATCCTTCGATAATACAGCGTTTATACATTGTTTCAATAAATTGTTCTTAAATTGTATCCTTAATGATTTATCGTAGATGTTTTATACGTTGTTGTGTTTCTTTGGAACCGGAAACATGGCAAGCATCAGTTCATTCGATCCTTCTTGGACTCGACATTTCGTGACGGTTTTCTCACCGTTTACAATGTTTCTGTTGATACTTTTCAAGATCAGCATACCATTGATGCTGATCGGATGCACAGGTCATACCCTTGGAACCACAAATATTTTCTTGGGGGTGCTTCTGTTAGGAGATTGTTTATCGTTACCTCTAATGTATTACGTTACTCCCGAAGGAAGTTGGCTAGATATCGGCAGTGCTATAAGCAGATTCACGATCGCTATGTCTCTTCCGTGTCTCATAGTATTATTGCATTTTCTTTCATATCCTCTCGTCACATTTTCACCGAACAAATTCAAATTTTACGTCAATTTGCAGAAAAAACATATTGTATAAACCGACTGATTTATGAGTGTATCTGTTAAGAATAGCAAATACAATAATCTTCTTTACGTGACGTAATAATGGCCTTCTTTTTTTAATTGATGTGTGCTCCTGATAAAATTATGAAGCAATACAGTATATTAATACTAGTAGTGTATTAGTTAAAAACTTGTGGATACACGAGACATTTATTAACATTATATCATTTTTATATCTTTCAGGTAAATGATCACTTTTATAACGTGGCAATTTAAAACTTGAACTCTTTGTATTTCTTCGAAGTTTTCGACTCTTGTCCTTGTTGCCGTTTGCGTTTACTCTGGAAAAAGAACGAGGCGCTTTAATATGTCAATTAATCGATCAGTTGACATACTCACTTTTTGTCGTTGCACGTGATCCTGAAGCATGTCGGATAAGTCCTCTCTCCTCAAATGTGCTTGTCTCGATCTCATTGTCTCTTCATACCGCGATGCCATCGCCTCGGAATCTAGATCAAGTTCGCTGGGATCTAATGCTAATTCAACGGCACCGTCTTTCTCTGTCCTTCCATCGGATGTGGTCCCGCTCGCTCCGCGCCTCGCAGCGATTACAGACGGCGGTGCTTGCCCTCCTGCAGCGCCGGTCATATCGTACACGTGCGTGCTGCCCATCATGCTCGCCCCAAGACCATCCGTTCGCCTCTCTTGCAAAACTGTGTACAAAGCCGGGGTGTCTCCTCCTTCCATTTCGCTTTCGATTTTCTTCTTCCTCAATTCTATCGTCTCCGGAGTCTCTAATCCCGCAGGAATCGACGTGATTCCGCTGGGCGTTATCAAACCTTCAGCGCCAGGAGTGACCAGGCCACTCGCGTCTCCGTCTCCGTCCTTTCCTTCTCCCTCGCCTTCTCCGCCTTCTTCTGCATCCTCGTCCTCATCCTCATCTCCGGAGGACTCGGACTCGGGCTCGCCCCACATGCCTCTATCGATTTCCTCGTCCATGTTATCACCTCCGGGAGTACGCGATATACCGAATACGTCCCCGTACAGCGGTCTTCCCGTTTCGTCCACAGGTGGTTTTCCCCAACCGCCGGCGTGATAACCGAACGCGCAACCCTCGGGAATCGGCGCGTTCAAACCGGGTATCTTCAAATTCGGGTAACTCGGTGGTGGTCCGTAACGTTGCATAGCGATTAACCACGGTGGTGGCACTTTGTGACAATTAGGTCCTACCGGCATACCGAGCGCCGTGCGCAGTTCGTCGGACAATTCCCCGGGCTTCTTCTCCTTCAATCGAGTCTCAAACTCTTTACCCTCGTAATACAAGTCACCATGGATAGTCATACGAGGTTTAGTTTGCCATTTAAAGAACGCATCGTGCAGTTTCTGATAGTCGATGTCTATCTTGCCGAGCTTCGGCCTTGCCCTTTCTCGCATCTTAGCCTTCAACGTGCGTGTGTCGTCCCGCTCCTGGAGGCTCGCTCTCATCTCCGTGATGCCTGTACGCTTAATGAAATCTGGTAGATCGAAGGGAGGCTTCTCGATTCCGCGTTTTCCTTGTAGATACTTCCTCTTGAAGCACCAATGCCTCGGTACGGGCACCGTGTTACGATGAGCTTTCAATTGTACAAGCAGCTTCGGATCTCGCGCGGTGACGTCATGCATCTCCACAACGTCGGGACGTCCTACCAGCTGTTTCAATTCCGCGACGCTTAAACGCGTGAGCCTCTTCAATTTTCGTTTCGACAACCGCGGAGCACCGTTCTCGCCTGTTCCCTGTTGCTGTTGCTGTTGATTCGCGTCGTCGTCAAAATCGTCCAGTGGTGGCACTTTACTAGGTACCGTTCCTGCCGTTTGCAGCGTCGCCACTGGTGGATACTGTCCGATCGGTTCTCCCTTTTCGGCTTCTGCCGATTTCGGTTCTGGTTCTGTCAGCTTGAATGCCTCGAAAATTCTGGCGAATTGGCGATACATCGGTTCTAAATCGTTAATGCTAGGGATCTCCTGAATATATTCGATCTCAGGTAAATCCTCTTTCTGTTTTGAATTCTCCGCATTTTCTTTCTTGCTTTCTGCCTCTTTGCCCGCATTGTGCTTCTTTCTTTTTTTCTTCTTCTTCTTTTTAGCCTTGGTCGTTTTTGTGTCCATTTTCTCTGTTGCTGTTTCAGGTTCAAGTATAACGTCTTCCATTGATGTCACATCTTCTCCTACAGTCTCATGATTAGACAACTTCCCTAACGAGACTAAGTCATTTGGATCTCCTCCTACTTCCTTGGCCCTTTCATTTTTAAATGCCAGAACTTGTTCCAAAGCTGCTGGCAGTTTTACAGCCTCAGTGTCACCATCTGGACCATTATCACCTGGTATACTTGGGTTTTGTAATTCGCTCGGTGGGCTTACTTTCAAGCTAAGCAAGCTGGGTAATGTCTTTGGAGGATCTATCCCAGGTACTCCAAGGCCACTGTTTGGGACCATATTCATCAAAGGTGGCATTTGTTGTGCCTGTAACAACAACTATTATGTCTCAGTAAAAATATAAAAAATGACACAGTAAATTAAAAATTCCTATCAAATGGAAACAATACTAACCTCGTTGCCAGCCATCTTCGTTGTTTTCTTCTCCTCTCTTTTTAAGTATCGTACGAAAACGTAGCTTTGAACAAAGACTTTGAAGATCTTTCAATCGTTTCGAATAATTAGTTTACTCCATATATAATATTCTCTCAACAATTATCGAGGGAAACCATATACATGGTTGCTGCCAGTGCCCAATTACCAGTCAGTAACAGTCAGTAATGTCAGTATCATGGACAATCATGGACCTAAAGGACGGAGCTGGGGGATGACACTCAATATATTTTTTGTTAGCATGGCTTTCAGCGCCATTCAGTGGCACGCAGTCTGACTCAGTTCACGCATTACTGTGAAAACTCACCGTGATAGTGATTTTGGGAACGAACGTGATCGAAATCGAATCACGAGCAGAGATGAAAAGGGCATGGACCAT